>NW_027476104.1:102500-262500 GCF_051020955.1 Megalopta genalis
GTTGTTCTTGTTGTTCTGGTTGTTGATGTTCTTCTTGTTCATGTTGTTGTTGATCTTGTTGTTCTTGTTGTTCTTGTTGTTCTTGGTGCTCTTCTTGTTCTTGTTGTTCTAGTTGTTGTTGTTGTTGTTCTTGTTGTTGTTCTTGTTGTTCTTCTTGTTGTTCTTGTTGTTCTTGTTCTCCTCCTTTTTGTTCTTGTTGTTCTTCTTGTTGTTCTTGTTGTTCTTGTTGATCTTGTTGTTCTTGTTGTTCTTGGTGTTCTTGTTGTTCTTGTTGTTCTAGTTGTTGTTGTTGTTGTTCTTGTTGTTCTTGTTGTTCTTGTTGCTCTTGTTGCTGTTGTTGCTCTTGTTGCTCTTGTTGCTCTTGTTGCTGTTGTTGCTGTTGTTGTTCTGGTTGTTGATGTTGTTGTTGTTGTTCTTTTTGTTCTTGTTGTTGTTGTTGTTGTTGTTCTTGGTCTTGTTGTTCTTGTTGTTCTTGATGTTCTTGTTGTTCTTGTTGTTCTTGTTGTTCTTGTTGTTCTTGGTGTTCTTGTTGTTCTTGTTGTTCTTGTTCTTGTATTTCTTGTTGTTCTTGTTGTTCTTGTTGTTCTTGTTGTTCTTATTGTTCTTGTTGTTCTTGTTGCTCTTGTTGCTCTTGTTGTTCTTGTTGTTCTTCTTGTTCTTGTTATTCTTTTTGTCCTTGTTGTACTTGCTGTTGTTGTTCCCGTTGTTCTTGTTGTTGTTGTTCTTGTTGTTGTTGTTGTTGTTCTTGTTCTTGCTGTTCATGTTGTTGTGGTTCTGGTAGATGTTGTCGTTCTTGTTCTTGTTGTTCTTGTTGCTCTTGTTGTTCTTGTTGTTCTTGTTGTTCTTGTTGTTCTTGTTGTTCTTGTTGTTCTTGTTGTTCTTGTTGTTCTTGTTGTTCTTGTTGTTCTTGTTGTTCTTATTGTTCTTGTTGTTCATGTTGTTCTTGTTGTTCTTCTTGTTGTTGTTCTAGTTGTCCTTGTTGTTGTTGTTCTCGTTGTTCTCGTTGTTCTCGTTGTTCTCGTTGTTCTCGTTGTTCTCGTTGCTCTTGTTGCTCTTGCTGCTCTTGTTGCTCTTGTTGCTCTTGTTGCTCTTGTTGCTGTTGTTGCTGTTGTTGTTCTTGTTGTTCTTGGTGTTCTTGTTGTTCATGTTGTTGTTGTTCTTGATGTTCTTGTTGTTCTTGTTGTTCTTGTTGTTCTTGTTGTTCTTGGTGTTCTTGTTGTTCTTGTTGTTCTAGTTGTTGTTGTTGTTGTTGTTCTTGTTGTTGTTCTCGTTGTTCTCGTTGTTCTTGTTGTTCCTTTTGTTCTTGTTGTTCTTGTTGTCCTTGTTGTTGTTGTTCTTGTTGTTGTTCTCGTTGTTCTCGTTGTTCTCGTTGTTCTCGTTGTTCTTGTTGTTCTTTTTGCTCTTGTTGTTCTTGTTGTCCTTGTTGTTGTTGTTGCTGTTGTTGTTCTTGTTGTTCATGTTGTTGTTGTTCTGGTTGATGTTGTTGTTCTTGTTCTTGTTTTTCTTGTTGTTCTTGTTGTTCTTGTTGTTCTTGTTGTTCTTGTTGTTATTGTTGCTCTTGTTGCTCTTGTTGTTCTTGTTGTTCTTCTTGTTCTTGCTATTCTTTTTGTCCTTGTTGTTCTTGCTGTTGTTGTTCCCGTTGTTCTTGTGGTAGTTGTTCTTGTTGTTGTTGTTGTTGTTCTTGTTCATGTCGTTCATGTTGTTGTGGTTCTGGTAGATGTTGTTGTTCTTGTTGCTCTTGTTGTTCTTGTTGTTCTTGTTGTTCTTGCTGTTGTTGTTCCTGTTGTTCTTGTTGTTGTTGTTGTTGTTGTTGTTGTTGTTGTTGTTGTTGTTGTTCTTGCTGTTCTTGTTCTTGTTGCTCTTGTTGTTCTTGTTGTTCTTGTTGTTCTTGTTGTTCTTGTTGTTCTTGTTGTTCTTGTTGTTCTTGTTGTTCTTGTTGTTCTTGTTGTTCTTGTTGTTCTTGTTGGTCTTGTTGTTCTTGTTGTTCTTGTTGTTCTTGTTGCTCTTGTTGTTCTTGTTGTTCTTGTTGCTCTTGTTGTTCTTGTTATTCTTGTTGTTCTTGTTGTTCTTGTTGTTCTTGTTGTTCTTGTTGTTCTTGTTGTTCTTGTTGTTCTTGTTGTTCTTGTTGTTCTTGTTGTTCTTGTTGTTCTTGTTGTTCATGTTGTTCTTGTTGTTCTTGTTGTTCTTGTTGTTCTTCTTGTTCTTGTTGTTCTTGTTTTTCTTGTTGTTCATGTTGCTGTTGTTCTTGTTGATCTTGTTGTAGTTGTTCTTGTTGTTCTTGTTGAACTTGTTGTTGTTCTTGTTGTTCTTGTTGTTCTGGTTGTTCTTGTTGTTCTTGTTGTTCTTATTGTTCTTGTTGTTCTTGTTGTTCTTGTTGCTCTCGTTGTTGTTGATCCCGTTGTTCTGGTTCTTGTTGTTCTTGTTGTTGTGTTCCCGTTGTTCTTGTTCTTGTTGTTGTTGTTCTTGTTGTCGTTGTTGTTGTTGTTGTTCTTGTTGTTCTTGTTGTTCTTGTTGTTCTTGTTGTTCTTGTTGTTCTTGTTGTTGTTGTTGTTCTTGCTGTTCTTGTTGTAGTTGTTGTTGTTGTCCTTGTTATTGTTGTAGTTCTTGTTGTTCTTGTTGTTCTTGTTGTTCTTGTTGTTCTTGTTGTTCTTGTTGTTTTTGTTGATCTTGTTGTTCTTGTTGTTCTTGTTGTTCTTGTTGTTCTTCTTGCTGTTCTGGTTGTCCTTGTTGTTCTTGTTATTCTTGTTGTTCTCGTTGTTCTCGTTGTTCTCGTTGTTCTCGTTGTTCTTGTTGTTCTCGTTGTTCTTGTTGTTCTTGTTGTCCTTGTTGTTCTTGTTGTTCTTGTTGTTCTTGTTGTTCTTGTTGTTCTTGTTGTTCTTGTTGCTCTTGTTGTTCTTGTTGTTCTTGTTGTTCTTGTTGTTGTTGTTCTAGTTGTCCTTGTTGTTGTTGTTCTGGTTGTTCTTGTTGTTCTTTTTGTTCCGGTTGTTCTTGTTGCTCTTGTTCTTGTGGTTCTTGTTGTTCTTGCTGTTCATGTTGTCTTGTTGTCCTTGTTGTTCAAGTTGTTCTTGTTGTTCTTGTTTTTCTTATTGTTGTTGTTCTAGTTGTTCTTGTTGTTGTTGTTCTGGTTGTTCTTGTTGTTCTTGTTGTTCTTGTTGTTCTTGTTGTTCTTGTTGTTCTTGTTGTTCTTGTTGTTCTTGTTGTTCTTGTTGTTCTTGTTGTTCTTGTTGTTCTTGTTGTTCTTGTTGTTCTTGTTGTTCTTGTTGTTCTTGTTGTTCTTGTTGTTCTTGTTGTTCTTGTTGTTCTTGTTGTTATTGTTGTTCTTGTTGTTCTTGTTGTTCTTGTTGTTCTTGTTGTTCTTGTTGTTCTCGTTGTTCTTTTTGTTGTTTTTCTAGTTGTTCTTGTTGTTCTTGTTGTTCTTGTTGTTGTTGTTGTTCTTGCTGTTCTTGTTGTAGTTGTTGTTGTTGTCCTTGTTGTTGTTGTAGTTCTTGTTGTTCTTGTTGTTCTTGTTGTTCTTGTTGTCCTTGTTGTTCTTGTTGTTCGTCTTTTCTTGTTGTTTTTGTTGATCTTGTTCTTCTTGTTGTTCTTGTCGTTCTTGTTGTTCTTCTTGCTGTTCTGTTTGTTCTTGCTGTTCTGGTGGTTCATGCTGTTCTGGTTGTTCTTGTTGTTCTTGTTGTTCTCGTTGTTCTCGTTATTCTCGTTGTACTCGTTGTTCTCGTTGTTCTTGTTGTTCTTGTTGTTCTTGTTGTTGTTGTTGTTGTTCTTGTTGTTCTTGTTGTTCTTGTTGTTCTTGTTGTTGTTGTTGTTGTTGTTCTTGTTGTTGTTGTTGTTGTTCTTGTTGTTGTTCTAGTTGTTCTTGTTGTTGTTGTTCTGGTTGTTCTTGTTGTTCTTGTTGTTCCGGTTGTTCTTGTTGTTCTTTTTGTTCCGGTTGTTCTTGTTGTTCTTGTTGTTCTTGTTGTTCTTGTTGTTCTTGTTGTTCTTGTTGTTCTTGTTGTTCTTGTTGTTTTTGCTGTTCATGTTGTTCTTGTTGTTCTTCTTGTTGTTGTTCTAGTTGTCCTTGTTGTTGTTGTCCTTGTTGTTCTTGTTGTTGTTGTCCTTGTTGTTCTTGTTGTGCTTGTTGTTCTTATTGATCTTGTTGTTCTTGTTGTTCTTGTTGCTCTTGTTGTTCTTGTTGCTCTTGTTGCTCTTGTTGCTCTTGTTGCTGTTGTTGCTGTTGTTGTTCTTGTTGTTCTGGTTGTTGATGTTCTTGTTGTTCTGGTTGTTGTTGTTCTTTTTGTTCTTGTTGTTGTTGTTGTTGTTGTTCTGGTTGTTGATGTTCTTGTTGTTCATGTTGTTGTTGTTCTTGATGTTCTTGTTGTTCTTGTTGTTCTTGTTGTTCTTTTTGTTCTTGGTGTTCTTGGTGTTCTTGTTGTTCTTGTTGTTCTAGTTGTTGTTGTTGTTGTTGTTGTTGTTCTTGTTGTTGTTCTCGTTGTTCCCGTTGTTCTCGTTGTTCTCGTTGTTCTTGTTGTTCTTTTTGCTCTTGTTGTTCTTGTTGTCCTTGTTGTTGTTGTTGCTGTTGTTGTTCTTCTTGTTCATGTTGTTGTTGTTCTGGTTGACGTTGTTGTTCTTGTTCTTGTTTTTCTTGTTGTTCTTGTTGTTCTTGTTGCTCTTGTTGTTCTTGTTTTCTTGTTGTTCTTGTTGTTCTTGTTGCTCTTGTTGATCTTGTTGCTCTTGTTGTTCTTGTTGTTGTTCTTGTTGTTCTTGTTGTTCTTGTTGTTCTTGTTGTTCTTGTTGTTCTTGTTGTTCTTGTTGTTCTTGTTGTTCTTGTTGTTCTTGTTGTTCTTGTTGTTCTTGTTGTTCTTGTTGTTCTTGTTGTTCTTGTTGTTCTTGTTGTTCTTGTTGTTCTTGTTGTTCTTGTTGTTCTTGTTGTTGTTGTTCATGCGGTTCTTGTTGTTGTTGCTCTTGCTGTTCTTGTTCTTGTTGTCCTTGTTGTTCTTTCTGTTCTTGCTGTTCTTGTTGTTGTTGTTGTTGTTGTTCTTGCTGTTATTGTTGTAGATGTTGTTTTTGTTGATCTTGTTGTTCTTGTTGTTCTTGTTGTTCTTGTTGTTCTTCTTGTTGTTGTTGTTGTTGTTCTTGCTGTTCTTGTTGTAGTTGTTGTTGCTGTCCTTGTTATTGTTGTAGTTCTTGATGTTCTTGTTGTTCTTGTTGTTCTTGTTGTTCTTGTTGTTCTTGTTGTTCTTGTTGTTATTGTTGATCTTGTTGTTCTTGTTGTTCTTGTTGCTCTTGTTGTTCTTGTTGTTCTTGTTGTTCTTCTTGCTGTTCTGGTTGTTCTTGTTGTTCTCGTTGTTCTCGTTGTTCTCGTTGTTCTCGTTGTTCTCGTTGTTCTTGTTGTTCTTGTTGTTCTTGTTGTTCTTGTTGTTCTTGTTGTTCTTGTTGTTCTTGTTGTTCTTGTTGTTCTTGTTGTTCTTGTTGTTCTTGTTGTTCTTGTTGTTCTTGTTGTTCTTGTTGTTCTTGTTGTTATTGTTGCTCTTGTTGCTCTTGTTGCTGTTGTTGTTCTTGTTGTTCTGGTTGTTGATGTTCTTGTTGTTCATGTTGTTGTTGTTCTTTTTGTTCTTGTTGTTGTTCTGGTTGTTGATGTTCTTGTTGTTCATGTTGTTGTTGTTCTTGATGTTCTTGTTGTTCTTGTTGTTCTTTTTGTTCTTGGTGTTCTTGGTGTTCTTGTTGCTCTTGTTGCTCTAGTTGTTGTTGTTGTTGTTGTTGTTGTTGTTGTTCTTGTTGTTCTCGTTGTTTTTCTTGCTGTTCTTGTTGTTCTCGTTGTTATCGTTGTTCTCGTTGTTCTCGTTGTTCTCGTTGTTCTCGTTGTTCTCGTTGTTCTTGTTGTTCTTGTTGTTCTTGTTGTTCTTGTTGTTCTTGTTGTTCGTGTTGTTCTTGTTGTTATTGTTGCTCTTGTTGCTCTTGTTGCTGTTGTTGTTCTTGTTGTTCTGGTTGTTGATGTTCTTGTTGTTCTGGTTGTTGTTGTTCTTTTTGTTCTTGTTGTTGTTGTTGTTGTTGTTGTTCTGGTTGTTGATGTTCTTGTTGTTCATGTTGTTGTTGTTCTTAATGTTCTTGTTGTTCTTGTTGTTCTTGTTGTTCTTTTTGTTCTTGGTGTTCTTGGTGTTCTTGTTGTTCTTGTTGTTCTAGTTGTTGTTGTTGTTGTTGTTGTTGTTGTTCTTGTTGTTGTTCTCGTTGTTCCCGTTGTTCTCGTTGTTCTCGTTGTTCTTGTTGTTCTTTTTGCTCTTGTTGTTCTTGTTGTCCTTGTTGTTGTTGTTGCTGTTGTTGTTCTTCTTGTTCATGTTGTTGTTGTTCTGGTTGATGTTGTTGTTCTTGTTCTTGTTTTTCTTGTTGTTCTTGTTGTTCTTGTTGCTCTTGTTGTTCTTGTTGCTCTTGTTGTTCTTGTTGTTGTTCTTGTTGTTCTTGTTGTTCTTGTTGTTCTTGTTGTTCTTGTTGTTCTTGTTGTTCTTGTTGTTCTTGTTGTTCTTGTTGTTCTTGTTGTTCTTGTTGTGCTTGTTGTTCTTGTTGTTCTTGTTGTTATTGTTGTTCTTGTTGTTCTTGTTGTTCTTGTTGTTCTTGTTGTTCTTGTTGTTCTTGTTGTTCTCGTTGTTCTTTTTGTTGTTTTTCTAGTTGTTCTTGTTGTTCTTGTTGTTCTTGTTGTTGTTGTTGTTCTTGCTGTTCTTGTTGTAGTTGTTGTTGTTGTCCTTGTTGTTGTTGTAGTTCTTGTTGTTCTTGTTGTTCTTGTTGTTCTTGTTGTTCTTGTTGTCCTTGTTGTTCTTGTTGTTCGTCTTTTCTTGTTGTTTTTGTTGATCTTGTTCTTCTTGTTGTTCTTGTCGTTCTTGTTGTTCTTCTTGCTGTTCTGTTTGTTCTTGCTGTTCTGGTGGTTCATGCTGTTCTGGTTGTTCTTGTTGTTCTCGTTGTTCTCGTTATTCTCGTTGTACTCGTTGTTCTCGTTGTTCTTGTTGTTCTTGTTGTTCTTGTTGTTCTTGTTGTTGTTGTTGTTGTTGTTGTTCTTGTTGTTCTTGTTGTTCTTGTTGTTCTTGCTGTTGTTGTTGTTGTTGTTCTTGTTGTTGTTGTTGTTGTTCTTGTTGTTGTTCTAGTTGTTCTTGTTGTTGTTGTTCTGGTTGTTCTTGTTGTTCTTGTTGTTCCGGTTGTTCTTGTTGTTCTTTTTGTTCCGGTTGTTCTTGTTGTTCTTGTTGTTCTTGTTGTTCTTGTTGTTCTTGTTGTTCTTGTTGTTCTTGTTGTTTTTGCTGTTCATGTTGTTCTTGTTGTTCTTCTTGTTGTTGTTCTAGTTGTCCTTGTTGTTGTTGTCCTTGTTGTTCTTGTTGTTGTTGTCCTTGTTGTTCTTGTTGTGCTTGTTGTTCTTATTGATCTTGTTGTTCTTGTTGTTCTTGTTGCTCTTGTTGTTCTTGTTGCTCTTGTTGTTCTTGTTGTTGTTCTTGTTGTTCTTGTTGTTGTTGTTCATGCGGTTCTTGTTGTTGTTGCTCTTGCTGTTCTTGTTCTTGTTGTCCTTGTTGTTCTCTCTGTTCTTGTTGTTCTTGTTGTTGTTGTTGTTGTTCTTGCTGTTATTGTTGTAGATGTTGTTTTTGTTGATCTTGTTGTTCTTGTTGTTCTTGTTGTTGTTCTTGTTGTTGTTGTTGTTGTTCTTGCTGTTCTTGTTGTAGTTGTTGTTGCTGTCCTTGTTATTGTTGTAGTTCTTGTTGTTCATGTTGTTCTTGTTGTTCTTGTTGTTCTTGTTGTTCTTGTTGTTCTTGTTGTTATTGTTGTTCTTGTTGTTCTTGTTGTTCTTGTTGTTCTTCTTGCTGTTCTTGTTGTTCTTCATGCTGTTCTGGTTGTTCTTGTTGTTCTCGTTGTTCTCGTTGTTCTCGTTGTTCTCGTTGTTCTCGTTGTTCTCGTTGTTCTTGTTGTTCTTGTTGTTCTTGTTGTTCTTGTTGTTCTTGTTGTTCTTGTTGTTCTTGTTGTTCTTGTTGTTCTTGTTGTTCTTGTTGTTCTTGTTGTTATTGTTGCTCTTGTTGCTCTTGTTGCTGTTGTTGTTCTTGTTGTTCTGGTTGTTGATGTTCTTGTTGTTCATGTTGTTGTTGTTCTTTTTGTTCTTGTTGTTGTTGTTGTTGTTGTTGTTCTGGTTGTTGATGTTCTTGTTGTTCATGTTGTTGTTGTTCTTGATGTTCTTGTTGTTCTTGTTGTTCTTTTTGTTCTTGGTGTTCTTGGTGTTCTTGTTGTTCTTGTTGTTCTAGTTGTTGTTGTTGTTGTTGTTGTTGTTGTTGTTCTTGTTGTTCTTGTTGTTCTTGTTGTTCTTGTTGTTCTTGTTGTTCTTGTTGTTCTTGTTGTTATTGTTGATCTTGTTGTTCTTGTTGTTCTCGTTGTTCTTCTTGCTGTTCTGGTTGTTCTTGTTGTTCTCGTTGTTCTCGTTGTTCTCGTTGTTCTCGTTGTTCTCGTTGTTCTCGTTGTTCTCGTTGTTCTTGTTGTTCTCGTTGTTCTTGTTGTTCTTGTTGTTCTTGTTGTTCTTGTTGTTCTTGTTGTTCTTGTTGTTCTTGTTGTTCTTGTTGTTCGTGTTGTTCTTGTTGTTATTGTTGCTCTTGTTGCTCTTGTTGCTGTTGTTGTTCTTGTTGTTCTGGTTGTTGATGTTCTTGTTGTTCATGTTGTTGTTGTTCTTTTTGTTCTTATTGTTGTTGTTGTTGTTGTTGTTCTGGTTGTTGATGTTCTTGTTGTTCATGTTCTTGTTGTTCTTGTTGTTCTTGTTGTTCTTGTTGTTCTTGTTGTTCTTGTTGTTCTTGTTGTTATTGTTGCTCTTGTTGCTCTTGTTGCTGTTGTTGTTCTTGTTGTTCTGGTTGTTGATGTTCTTGTTGTTCATGTTGTTGTTGTTCTTTTTGTTCTTGTTGTTGTTCTGGTTGTTGATGTTCTTGTTGTTCATGTTGTTGTTGTTCTTGATGTTCTTGTTGTTCTTGTTGTTCTTTTTGTTCTTGGTGTTCTTGGTGTTCTTGTTGTTCTTGTTGTTCTAGTTGTTGTTGTTGTTGTTGTTGTTGTTGTTCTTGTTGTTCTCGTTGTTTTTCTTGCTGTTCTGGTTGTTCTTGTTGTTCTCGTTGTTCTCGTTGTTCTCGTTGTTCTCGTTGTTCTCGTTGTTCTTGTTGTTCTTGTTGTTCTTGTTGTTCTTGTTGTTCTTGTTGTTCTTGTTGTTCGTGTTGTTCTTGTTGTTATTGTTGCTCTTGTTGCTCTTGTTGCTGTTGTTGTTCTTGTTGTTCTGGTTGTTGATGTTCTTGTTGTTCATGTTGTTGTTGTTCTTTTTGTTCTTGTTGTTGTTGTTGTTGTTGTTCTGGTTGTTGATGTTCTTGTTGTTCATGTTGTTGTTGTTCTTGATGTTCTTGTTGTTCTTGTTGTTCTTGTTGTTCTTTTTGTTCTTGGTGTTCTTGGTGTTCTTGTTGTTCTTGTTGTTCTAGTTGTTGTTGTTGTTGTTGTTGTTGTTCTTGTTGTTGTTCTCGTTGTTCCCGTTGTTCTCGTTGTTCTCGTTGTTCTTGTTGTTCTTTTTGCTCTTGTTGTTCTTGTTGTCCTTGTTGTTGTTGTTGCTGTTGTTGTTCTTGTTGTTCATGTTGTTGTTGTTCTGGTTGATGTTGTTGTTCTTGTTCTTGTTTTTCTTGTTGTTCTTGTTGTTCTTGTTGCTCTTGTTGTTCTTGTTGTTGTTCTTGTTGTTCTTGTTGTTGTTGTTCATGCGGTTCTTGTTGTTGTTGCTCTTGCTGTTCTTGTTCTTGTTGTCCTTGTTGTTCTTTCTGTTCTTGTTGTTCTTGTTGTTGTTGTTGTTGTTCTTGCTGTTCTTGTTGTAGATGTTGTTCTTGTTGTTCTTGTTGTTCTTGTAGTTCTTGTTGTTGTTGCTGTTGTCCTTGTTGTTGTTGTTGTTGTTCTTGTTGTTGTTGTTGTTGTTGTTGTTCTAGTTGTTCTTGTTGTAGTTGTTCTGGTTGTTCTTGTTGTTCTTGTTGTTCCGGTTGTTCTTGTTGTTCTTGTTGTTCCGGTTGTTCTTGTTGTTCTTGTTCTTGTTGTTCTTGTTGTTCTTGCTGTTCATGTTGTCTTGTTGTCCTTGTTGTTGTAGTTGTTCTTGTTGCTCTTGTTGTTCTTGCTGTTCTGGTTGTTCTTGCTGTTCTGGTGGTTCATGCTGTTCTGGTTGTTCTTGTTGTTCTCGTTGTTCTCGTTGTTCTCGTTGTACTCGTTGTTCTCGTTGTTCTTGTTGTTCTTGTTGTTCTTGTTGTTCTTGTTGTTGTTGTTGTTGTTGTTGTTCTTGTTGTTCTTGTTGTTCTTGTTGTTGTTGTTGTTCTTGTTGTTGTTGTTGTTGTTGTTGTTGTTGTTGTTCTTGTTGTTGTTCTAGTTGTTCTTGTTGTTGTTGTTCTGGTTGTTCCTGTTGTTCTTGTTGTTCCGGTTGTTCTTGTTGTTCTTTTTGTTCCGGTTGTTCTTGTTGTTCTTGTTGTTCTTGTTGTTCTTGTTGCTCTTGTTGTTCTTGTTGTTCTTGTTGTTCTTGTTGTTCTTGTTGTTCTTGTTGTTTTTGCTGTTCATGTTGTTCTTGTTGTTCTTCTTGTTGTTGTTCTAGTTGTCCTTGTTGTTGTTGTCCTTGTTGTTCTTGTTGTTGTTGTCCTTGTTGTTCTTGTTGTGCTTGTTGTTCTTATTGATCTTGTTGTTCTTGTTGTTCTTGTTGCTCTTGTTGTTCTTGTTGCTCTTGTTGTTCTTGTTGTTGTTCTTGTTGTTCTTGTTGTTGTTGTTCATGCGGTTCTTGTTGTTGTTGCTCTTGCTGTTCTTGTTCTTGTTGTCCTTGTTGTTCTTTCTGTTCTTGTTGTTCTTGTTGTTGTTGTTGATGTTCTTGCTGTTATTGTTGTAGATGTTGTTTTTGTTGATCTTGTTGTTCTTGTTGTTCTTGTTGTTGTTCTTGTTGTTGTTGTTGTTGTTCTTGCTGTTCTTGTTGTAGTTGTTGTTGCTGTCCTTGTTATTGTTGTAGTTCTTGATGTTCTTGTTGTTCTTGTTGTTCTTGTTGTTCTTGTTGTTCTTGTTGTTCTTGTTGTTCTTGTTGTTATTGTTGATCTTGTTGTTCTTGTTGTTCTTGTTGTTCTTGTTGTTCTTGTTGTTCTTGTTGTTCTTGTTGTTCTTCTTGCTGTTCTGGTTGTTCTTGTTGTTCTCGTTGTTCTCGTTGTTCTCGTTGTTCTCGTTGTTCTCGTTGTTCTCGTTGTTCTTGTTGTTCTTGTTGTTCTTGTTGTTCTTGTTGTTCTTGTTGTTCTTGTTGTTCTTGTTGTTCTTGTTGTTCTTGTTGTTATTGTTGCTCTTGTTGCTCTTGTTGCTGTTGTTGTTCTTGTTGTTCTGGTTGTTGATGTTCTTGTTGTTCATGTTGTTGTTGTTCTTTTTGTTCTTGTTGTTGTTGCTGTTGTTCTGGTTGTTGATATTCTTGTTGTTCATGTTGTTGTTGTTCTTGATGTTCTTGTTGTTCTTGTTGTTCTTTTTGTTCTTGGTGTTCTTGGTGTTCTTGTTGTTCTAGTTGTTGTTGTTGTTGTTGTTGTTGTTGTTGTTGTTCTTGTTGTTCTTGTTGTTCTTGTTGCTCTTGTTGTTCTCGTTGTTCTCGTTGTTCTCGTTGTTCTTGTTGTTCTTGTTGATCTTGTTGTTCTTGTTGTTCTTGTTGTTCTTGTTGTTCGTGTTGTTCTTGTTGTTATTGTTGCTCTTGTTGCTCTTGTTGCTGTTGTTGTTCTTGTTGTTCTGGTTGTTGATGTTCTTGTTGTTCATGTTGTTGTTGTTCTTTTTGTTCTTGTTGTTGTTGTTGTTGTTGTTGTTCTGGTTGTTGATGTTCTTGTTGTTCATGTTGTTGTTGTTCTTGATGTTCTTGTTGTTCTTGTTGTTCTTGTTGTTCTTTTTGTTCTTGGTGTTCTTGGTGTTCTTGTTGTTCTTGTTGTTCTAGTTGTTGTTGTTGTTGTTGTTGTTGTTCTTGTTGTTGTTCTCGTTGTTCCCGTTGTTCTCGTTGTTCTCGTTGTTCTTGTTGTTCTTTTTGCTCTTGTTGTTCTTGTTGTCCTTGTTGTTGTTGTTGCTGTTGTTGTTCTTGTTGTTCATGTTGTTGTTGTTCTGGTTGATGTTGTTGTTCTTGTTCTTGTTTTTCTTGTTGTTCTTGTTGTTCTTGTTGCTCTTGTTGTTCTTGTTGCTCTTGTTGTTCTTGTTGTTGTTCTTGTTGTTCTTGTTTTTGTTGTTCATGCGGTTCTTGTTGTTGTTGCTCTTGCTGTTCTTGTTCTTGTTGTCCTTGTTGTTCTTTCTGTTCTTGTTGTTCTTGTTGTTGTTGTTGTTGTTCTTGCTGTTCTTGTTGTAGATGTTGTTCTTGTTGTTCTTGTTGTTCTTGTTGTTCTTGTTGTTCTTGTTGTTATTGTTGCTCTTGTTGCTCTTGTTGTTCTTGCTGTTCTGGTGGTTCATGCTGTTCTGGTTGTTCTTGTTGTTCTCGTTGTTCTCGTTGTTCTCGTTGTACTCGTTGTTCTCGTTGTTCTTGTTGTTCTTGTTGTTCTTGTTGTTCTTGTTGTTGTTGTTGTTGTTGTTGTTCTTGTTGTTCTTGTTGTTCTTGTTGTTGTTGTTGTTCTTGTTGTTGTTGTTGTTGTTCTTGTTGTTGTTCTAGTTGTTCTTGTTGTTGTTGTTCTGGTTGTTCTTGTTGTTCTTGTTGTTCCGGTTGTTCTTGTTGTTCTTTTTGTTCCGGTTGTTCTTGTTGTTCTTGTTGTTCTTGTTGTTCTTGTTGTTCTTGTTGTTCTTGTTGTTCTTGTTGTTCTTGTTGTTCTTGTTGTTCTTGTTGTTCTTGTTGTTCTTGTTGTTCTTGTTGTTTTTGCTGTTCATGTTGTTCTTGTTGTTCTTCTTGTTGTTGTTCTAGTTGTCCTTGTTGTTCTTGTTGTTGTTGTCCTTGTTGTTCTTGTTGTGCTTGTTGTTCTTATTGATCTTGTTGTTCTTGTTGTTCTTGTTGCTCTTGTTGTTCTTGTTGCTCTTGTTGTTCTTGTTGTTGTTCTTGTTGTTCTTGTTGTTGTTGTTCATGCGGTTCTTGTTGTTGTTGCTCTTGCTGTTCTTGTTCTTGTTGTCCTTGTTGTTCTTTCTGTTCTTGTTGTTCTTGTTGTTGTTGTTGTTGTTGTTCTTGCTGTTATTGTTGTAGATGTTGTTTTTGTTGATCTTGTTGTTCTTGTTGTTCTTGTTGTTGTTCTTGTTGTTGTTGTTGTTGTTCTTGCTGTTCTTGTTGTAGTTGTTGTTGTTGTTCTTGTTGTTGTTCTAGTTGTTCTTGTTGTTGTTGTTCTGGTTGTTCCTGTTGTTCTTGTTGTTCCGGTTGTTCTTGTTGTTCTTTTTGTTCCGGTTGTTCTTGTTGTTCTTGTTGTTCTTGTTGTTCTTGTTGCTCTTGTTGTTCTTGTTGTTCTTGTTGTTCTTGTTGTTCTTGTTGTTCTTGTTGTTTTTGCTGTTCATGTTGTTCTTGTTGTTCTTCTTGTTGTTGTTCTAGTTGTCCTTGTTGTTGTTGTCCTTGTTGTTCTTGTTGTTGTTGTCCTTGTTGTTCTTGTTGTGCTTGTTGTTCTTATTGATCTTGTTGTTCTTGTTGTTCTTGTTGCTCTTGTTGTTCTTGTTGCTCTTGTTGTTCTTGTTGTTGTTCTTGTTGTTCTTGTTGTTGTTGTTCATGCGGTTCTTGTTGTTGTTGCTCTTGCTGTTCTTGTTCTTGTTGTCCTTGTTGTTCTTTCTGTTCTTGTTGTTCTTGTTGTTGTTGTTGATGTTCTTGCTGTTATTGTTGTAGATGTTGTTTTTGTTGATCTTGTTGTTCTTGTTGTTCTTGTTGTTGTTCTTGTTGTTGTTGTTGTTGTTCTTGCTGTTCTTGTTGTAGTTGTTGTTGCTGTCCTTGTTATTGTTGTAGTTCTTGATGTTCTTGTTGCTCTTGTTGTTCTTGTTGTTCTTGTTGTTCTTGTTGTTCTTGTTGTTCTTGTTGTTCTTGTTGTTCTTGTTGTTCTTGTTGTTCTTGTTGTTATTGTTGCTCTTGTTGCTCTTGTTGCTGTTGTTGCTCTTGTTGTTCTTGTTGTTCTTGTTGTTATTGTTGCTCTTGTTGCTCTTGTTGCTGTTGTTGCTCTTGTTGTTCTGGTTGTTGATGTTCTTGTTGTTCATGTTGTTGTTGTTCTTTTTGTTCTTGTTGTTGTTGTTGTTGTTCTGGTTGTTGATATTCTTGTTGTTCATGTTGTTGTTGTTCTTGATGTTCTTGTTGTTCTTGTTGTTCTTTTTGTTCTTGGTGTTCTTGGTGTTCTTGTTGTTCTAGTTGTTGTTGTTGTTGTTGTTGTTGTTGTTGTTGTTCTTGTTGATCTTGTTGTTCCTGTTGCTCTTGTTGTTCTCGTTGTTCTCGTTGTTCTCGTTGTTCTTGTTGTTCTTGTTGATCTTGTTGTTCTTGTTGTTCTTGTTGTTCTTGTTGTTCGTGTTGTTCTTGTTGTTATTGTTGCTCTTGTTGCTCTTGTTGCTGTAGTTGTTCTTGTTGTTCTGGTTGTTGATGTTCTTGTTGTTCATGTTGTTGTTGTTCTTTTTGTTCTTGTTGTTGTTGTTGTTGTTGTTGTTCTGGTTGTTGATGTTCTTGTTGTTCATGTTGTTGTTGTTCTTGATGTTCTTGTTGTTCTTGTTGTTCTTGTTGTTCTTTTTGTTCTTGGTGTTCTTGGTGTTCTTGTTGTTCTTGTTGTTCTAGTTGTTGTTGTTGTTGTTGTTGTTGTTGTTCTTGTTGTTGTTCTCGTTGTTCCCGTTGTTCTCGTTGTTCTCGTTGTTCTTGTTGTTCTTTTTGCTCTTGTTGTTCTTGTTGTCCTTGTTGTTGTTGTTGCTGTTGTTGTTCTTGTTGTTCATGTTGTTGTTGTTCTGGTTGATGTTGTTGTTCTTGTTCTTGTTTTTCTTGTTGTTCTTGTTGTTCTTGTTGCTCCTGTTGTTCTTGTTGCTCTTGTTGTTCTTGTTGTTGTTCTTGTTGTTCATGCGGTTCTTGTTGTTGTTGCTCTTGCTGTTCTTGTTCTTGTTGTCCTTGTTGTTCTTTCTGTTCTTGTTGTTCTTGTTGTTGTTGTTGTTGTTCTTGCTGTTCTTGTTGTAGATGTTGTTCTTGTTGTTCTTGTTGTTCTTGTTGTTCTTGTTGTTATTGTTGCTCTTGTTGCTCTTGTTGTTCTTGCTGTTCTGGTGGTTCTCGTTGTACTCGTTGTTCTCGTTGTTCTTGTTGTTCTTGTTGTTCTTGTTGTTCTTGTTGTTGTTGTTGTTGTTGTTGTTGTTCTTGTTGTTCTTGTTGTTCTTGTTGTTGTTGTTGTTCTTGTTGTTGTTGTTGTTGTTGTTCTTGTTGTTGTTCTAGTTGTTCTTGTTGTTGTTGTTCTGGTTGTTCTTGTTGTTCTTGTTGTTCCGGTTGTTCTTGTTGTTCTTTTTGTTCCGGTTGTTCTTGTTGTTCTTGTTGTTCTTGTTGTTCTTGTTGTTCTTGTTGTTCTTGTTGTTCTTGTTGTTCTTGTTGTTCTTGTTGTTCTTGTTGTTCTTGTTGTTTTTGCTGTTCATGTTGTTCTTGTTGTTCTTCTTGTTGTTGTTCTAGTTGTCCTTGTTGTTCTTGTTGTTGTTGTCCTTGTTGTTCTTGTTGTGCTTGTTGTTCTTATTGATCTTGTTGTTCTTGTTGTTCTTGTTGCTCTTGTTGTTCTTGTTGCTCTTGTTGTTCTTGTTGTTGTTCCTGTTGTTCTTGTTGTTGTTGTTCATGCGGTTCTTGTTGTTGTTGCTCTTGCTGTTCTTGTTCTTGTTGTCCTTGTTGTTCTTTCTGTTCTTGTTGTTCTTGTTGTTGTTGTTGTTGTTGTTCTTGCTGTTATTGTTGTAGATGTTGTTTTTGTTGATCTTGTTGTTCTTGTTGTTCTTGTTGTTGTTCTTGTTGTTGTTGTTGTTGTTCTTGCTGTTCTTGTTGTAGTTGTTGTTGCTGTCCTTGTTATTGTTGTAGTTCTTGATGTTCTTGTTGTTCTTGTTGTTCTTGTTGTTCTTGTTGTTCTTGTTGTTATTGTTGATCTTGTTGTTCTTGTTGTTCTTGTTGCTCTTGTTGTTCTTGTTGTTCTTGTTGTTGTTGTTCATGCGGTTCTTGTTGTTGTTGCTCTTGCTGTTCTTGTTCTTGTTGTCCTTGTTGTTCTTTCTGTTCTTGTTGTTCTTGTTGTTGTTGTTGATGTTCTTGCTGTTATTGTTGTAGATGTTGTTTTTGTTGATCTTGTTGTTCTTGTTGTTCTTGTTGTTGTTCTTGTTGTTGTTGTTGTTGTTCTTGCTGTTCTTGTTGTAGTTGTTGTTGCTGTCCTTGTTATTGTTGTAGTTCTTGATGTTCTTGTTGTTCTTGTTGTTCTTGTTGTTCTTGTTGTTCTTGTTGTTCTTGTTGTTCTTGTTGTTATTGTTGATCTTGTTGTTCTTGTTGTTCTTGTTGTTCTTGTTGTTCTTGTTGTTCTTGTTGTTCTCCTTGCTGTTCTGGTTGTTCTTGTTGTTCTCGTTGTTCTCGTTGTTCTCGTTGTTCTCGTTGTTCTCGTTGTTCTCGTTGTTCTTGTTGTTCTTGTTGTTCTTGTTGTTCTTGTTGTTCTTGTTGTTCTTGTTGTTCTTGTTGTTATTGTTGCTCTTGTTGCTCTTGTTGCTGTTGTTGTTCTTGTTGTTCTGGTTGTTGATGTTCTTGTTGTTCATGTTGTTGTTGTTCTTTTTGTTCTTGTTGTTGTTGTTGTTGTTCTGGTTGTTGATATTCTTGTTGTTCATGTTGTTGTTGTTCTTGATGTTCTTGTTGTTCTTGTTGTTCTTTTTGTTCTTGGTGTTCTTGGTGTTCTTGTTGTTCTAGTTGTTGTTGTTGTTGTTGTTGTTGTTGTTGTTCTTGTTGTTCTTGTTGTTCTTGTTGCTCTTGTTGTTCTCGTTGTTCTCGTTGTTCTCGTTGTTCTTGTTGTTCTTGTTGATCTTGTTGTTCTTGTTGTTCTTGTTGTTCTTGTTGTTCGTGTTGTTCTTGTTGTTATTGTTGCTCTTGTTGCTCTTGTTGCTGTTGTTGTTCTTGTTGTTCTGGTTGTTGATGTTCTTGTTGTTCATGTTGTTGTTGTTCTTTTTGTTCTTGTTGTTGTTGTTGTTGTTGTTGTTCTGGTTGTTGATGTTCTTGTTGTTCATGTTGTTGTTGTTCTTGATGTTCTTGTTGTTCTTGTTGTTCTTGTTGTTCTTTTTGTTCTTGGTGTTCTTGGTGTTCTTGTTGTTCTTGTTGTTCTAGTTGTTGTTGTTGTTGTTGTTGTTGTTGTTCTTGTTGTTGTTCTCGTTGTTCCCGTTGTTCTCGTTGTTCTCGTTGTTCTTGTTGTTCTTTTTGCTCTTGTTGTTCTTGTTGTCCTTGTTGTTGTTGTTGCTGTTGTTGTTCTTGTTGTTCATGTTGTTGTTGTTCTGGTTGATGTTGTTGTTCTTGTTCTTGTTTTTCTTGTTGTTCTTGTTGTTCTTGTTGCTCTTGTTGTTCTTGTTGCTCTTGTTGTTCTTGTTGTTGTTCTTGTTGTTGTTCTTGTTGTTCTTGTTTTTGTTGTTCATGCGGTTCTTGTTGTTGTTGCTCTTGCTGTTCTTGTTCTTGTTGTCCTTGTTGTTCTTTCTGTTCTTGTTGTTCTTGTTGTTGTTGTTGTTGTTCTTGCTGTTCTTGTTGTAGATGTTGTTCTTGTTGTTCTTGTTGTTCTTGTTGTTCTTGTTGTTCTTGTTGTTATTGTTGCTCTTGTTGCTCTTGTTGTTCTTGCTGTTCTGGTGGTTCATGCTGTTCTGGTTGTTCTTGTTGTTCTCGTTGTTCTCGTTGTTCTCGTTGTACTCGTTGTTCTCGTTGTTCTTGTTGTTCTTGTTGTTCTTGTTGTTGTTGTTGTTGTTGTTCTTGTTGTTCTTGTTGTTCTTGTTGTTGTTGTTGTTCTTGTTGTTGTTGTTGTTGTTGTTCTTGTTGTTGTTCTAGTTGTTCTTGTTGTTGTTGTTCTGGTTGTTCTTGTTGTTCTTGTTGTTCCGGTTGTTCTTGTTGTTCTTTTTGTTCCGGTTGTTCTTGTTGTTCTTGTTGTTCTTGTTGTTCTTGTTGTTCTTGTTGTTCTTGTTGTTCTTGTTGTTCTTGTTGTTCTTGTTGTTATTGTTGATCTTGTTGTTCTTGTTGTTCTTGTTGTTCTTGTTGTTCTTGTTGTTCTTGTTGTTCTTGTTGTTCTTGTTGTTCTTCTTGCTGTTCTGGTTGTTCTTGTTGTTCTCGTTGTTCTCGTTGTTCTCGTTGTTCTCGTTGTTCTCGTTGTTCTCGTTGTTCTTGTTGTTCTTGTTGTTCTTGTTGTTCTTGTTGTTCTTGTTGTTCTTGTTGTTCTTGTTGTTCTTGTTGTTCTTGTTGTAATTGTTGCTCTTGTTGCTCTTGTTGCTGTTGTTGTTCTTGTTGTTCTGGTTGTTGATGTTCTTGTTGTTCATGTTGTTGTTGTTCTTTTTGTTCTTGTTGTTGTTGCTGTTGTTCTGGTTGTTGATATTCTTGTTGTTCATGTTGTTGTTGTTCTTGATGTTCTTGTTGTTCTTGTTGTTCTTTTTGTTCTTGGTGTTCTTGGTGTTCTTGTTGTTCTAGTTGTTGTTGTTGTTGTTGTTGTTGTTGTTGTTGTTCTTGTTGTTCTTGTTGTTCTTGTTGCTCTTGTTGTTCTCGTTGTTCTCGTTGTTCTCGTTGTTCTTGTTGTTCTTGTTGATCTTGTTGTTCTTGTTGTTCTTGTTGTTCTTGTTGTTCGTGTTGTTCTTGTTGTTATTGTTGCTCTTGTTGCTCTTGTTGCTGTTGTTGTTCTTGTTGTTCTGGTTGTTGATGTTCTTGTTGTTCATGTTGTTGTTGTTCTTTTTGTTCTTGTTGTTGTTGTTGTTGTTGTTGTTCTGGTTGTTGATGTTCTTGTTGTTCATGTTGTTGTTGTTCTTGATGTTCTTGTTGTTCTTGTTGTTCTTGTTGTTCTTTTTGTTCTTGGTGTTCTTGGTGTTCTTGTTGTTCTTGTTGTTCTAGTTGTTGTTGTTGTTGTTGTTGTTGTTGTTCTTGTTGTTGTTCTCGTTGTTCCCGTTGTTCTCGTTGTTCTCGTTGTTCTTGTTGTTCTTTTTGCTCTTGTTGTTCTTGTTGTCCTTGTTGTTGTTGTTGCTGTTGTTGTTCTTGTTGTTCATGTTGTTGTTGTTCTGGTTGATGTTGTTGTTCTTGTTCTTGTTTTTCTTGTTGTTCTTGTTGTTCTTGTTGCTCTTGTTGTTCTTGTTGCTCTTGTTGTTCTTGTTGTTGTTCTTGTTGTTCTTGTTTTTGTTGTTCATGCGGTTCTTGTTGTTGTTGCTCTTGCTGTTCTTGTTCTTGTTGTCCTTGTTGTTCTTTCTGTTCTTGTTGTTCTTGTTGTTGTTGTTGTTGTTCTTGCTGTTCTTGTTGTAGATGTTGTTCTTGTTGTTCTTGTTGTTCTTGTTGTTCTTGTTGTTCTTGTTGTTATTGTTGCTCTTGTTGCTCTTGTTGTTCTTGCTGTTCTGGTGGTTCATGCTGTTCTGGTTGTTCTTGTTGTTCTCGTTGTTCTCGTTGTTCTCGTTGTACTCGTTGTTCTCGTTGTTCTTGTTGTTCTTGTTGTTCTTGTTGTTCTTGTTGTTGTTGTTGTTGTTGTTGTTCTTGTTGTTCTTGTTGTTCTTGTTGTTGTTGTTGTTCTTGTTGTTGTTGTTGTTGTTCTTGTTGTTGTTCTAGTTGTTCTTGTTGTTGTTGTTCTGGTTGTTCTTGTTGTTCTTGTTGTTCCGGTTGTTCTTGTTGTTCTTTTTGTTCCGGTTGTTCTTGTTGTTCTTGTTGTTCTTGTTGTTCTTGTTGTTCTTGTTGTTCTTGTTGTTCTTGTTGTTCTTGTTGTTCTTGTTGTTCTTGTTGTTCTTGTTGTTCTTGTTGTTCTTGTTGTTTTTGCTGTTCATGTTGTTCTTGTTGTTCTTCTTGTTGTTGTTCTAGTTGTCCTTGTTGTTCTTGTTGTTGTTGTCCTTGTTGTTCTTGTTGTGCTTGTTGTTCTTATTGATCTTGTTGTTCTTGTTGTTCTTGTTGCTCTTGTTGTTCTTGTTGCTCTTGTTGTTCTTGTTGTTGTTCTTGTTGTTCTTGTTGTTGTTGTTCATGCGGTTCTTGTTGTTGTTGCTCTTGCTGTTCTTGTTCTTGTTGTCCTTGTTGTTCTTTCTGTTCTTGTTGTTCTTGTTGTTGTTGTTGTTGTTGTTCTTGCTGTTATTGTTGTAGATGTTGTTTTTGTTGATCTTGTTGTTCTTGTTGTTCTTGTTGTTGTTCTTGTTGTTGTTGTTGTTGTTCTTGCTGTTCTTGTTGTAGTTGTTGTTGTTGTTCTTGTTGTTGTTCTAGTTGTTCTTGTTGTTGTTGTTCTGGTTGTTCCTGTTGTTCTTGTTGTTCCGGTTGTTCTTGTTGTTCTTTTTGTTCCGGTTGTTCTTGTTGTTCTTGTTGTTCTTGTTGTTCTTGTTGCTCTTGTTGTTCTTGTTGTTCTTGTTGTTCTTGTTGTTCTTGTTGTTCTTGTTGTTTTTGCTGTTCATGTTGTTCTTGTTGTTCTTCTTGTTGTTGTTCTAGTTGTCCTTGTTGTTGTTGTCCTTGTTGTTCTTGTTGTTGTTGTCCTTGTTGTTCTTGTTGTGCTTGTTGTTCTTATTGATCTTGTTGTTCTTGTTGTTCTTGTTGCTCTTGTTGTTCTTGTTGCTCTTGTTGTTCTTGTTGTTGTTCTTGTTGTTCTTGTTGTTGTTGTTCATGCGGTTCTTGTTGTTGTTGCTCTTGCTGTTCTTGTTCTTGTTGTCCTTGTTGTTCTTTCTGTTCTTGTTGTTCTTGTTGTTGTTGTTGATGTTCTTGCTGTTATTGTTGTAGATGTTGTTTTTGTTGATCTTGTTGTTCTTGTTGTTCTTGTTGTTGTTCTTGTTGTTGTTGTTGTTGTTCTTGCTGTTCTTGTTGTAGTTGTTGTTGCTGTCCTTGTTATTGTTGTAGTTCTTGATGTTCTTGTTGCTCTTGTTGTTCTTGTTGTTCTTGTTGTTCTTGTTGTTCTTGTTGTTCTTGTTGTTATTGTTGATCTTGTTGTTCTTGTTGTTCTTGTTGTTCTTGTTGTTCTTGTTGTTCTTGTTGTTCTTGTTGTTCTTCTTGCTGTTCTGGTTGTTCTTGTTGTTCTCGTTGTTCTCGTTGTTCTCGTTGTTCTCGTTGTTCTCGTTGTTCTTGTTGTTCTTGTTGTTCTTGTTGTTCTTGTTGTTCTTGTTGTTCTTGTTGTTCTTGTTGTTCTTGTTGTTCTTGTTGTTCTTGTTGTTATTGTTGCTCTTGTTGCTCTTGTTGCTGTTGTTGCTCTTGTTGTTCTGGTTGTTGATGTTCTTGTTGTTCATGTTGTTGTTGTTCTTTTTGTTCTTGTTGTTGTTGTTGTTGTTCTGGTTGTTGATATTCTTGTTGTTCATGTTGTTGTTGTTCTTGATGTTCTTGTTGTTCTTGTTGTTCTTTTTGTTCTTGGTGTTCTTGGTGTTCTTGTTGTTCTAGTTGTTGTTGTTGTTGTTGTTGTTGTTGTTGTTGTTCTTGTTGATCTTGTTGTTCCTGTTGCTCTTGTTGTTCTCGTTGTTCTCGTTGTTCTCGTTGTTCTTGTTGTTCTTGTTGATCTTGTTGTTCTTGTTGTTCTTGTTGTTCTTGTTGTTCGTGTTGTTCTTGTTGTTATTGTTGCTCTTGTTGCTCTTGTTGCTGTTGTTGTTCTTGTTGTTCTGGTTGTTGATGTTCTTGTTGTTCATGTTGTTGTTGTTCTTTTTGTTCTTGTTGTTGTTGTTGTTGTTGTTGTTCTTGCTGTTCTTGTTGTAGATGTTGTTCTTGTTGTTCTTGTTGTTCTTGTTGTTCTTGTTGTTCTTGTTGTTATTGTTGCTCTTGTTGCTCTTGTTGTTCTTGCTGTTCTGGTGGTTCATGCTGTTCTGGTTGTTCTTGTTGTTCTCGTTGTTCTCGTTGTTCTCGTTGTTCTCGTTGTTCTCGTTGTTCTTGTTGTTCTTGTTGTTCTTGTTGTTCTTGTTGTTCTTGTTGTTCTTGTTGTTCTTGTTGTTCTTGTTGTTCTTGTTGTTATTGTTGCTCTTGTTGCTCTTGTTGCTGTTGTTGTTCTTGTTGTTCTGGTTGTTGATGTTCTTGTTGTTCATGTTGTTGTTGTTCTTTTTGTTCTTGTTGTTGTTGTTGTTGTTGTTGTTGTTCTGGTTGTTGATGTTCTTGTTGTTCATGTTGTTGTTGTTCTTGATGTTCTTGTTGTTCTTGTTGTTCTTGTTGTTCTTTTTGTTCTTGGTGTTCTTGGTGTTCTTGTTGTTCTTGTTGTTCTAGTTGTTGTTGTTGTTGTTGTTGTTGTTGTTCTTGTTGTTGTTCTCGTTGTTCCCGTTGTTCTCGTTGTTCTCGTTGTTCTTGTTGTTCTTTTTGCTCTTGTTGTTCTTGTTGTCCTTGTTGTTGTTGTTGCTGTTGTTGTTCTTGTTGTTCATGTTGTTGTTGTTCTGGTTGATGTTGTTGTTCTTGTTCTTGTTTTTCTTGTTGTTCTTGTTGTTCTTGTTGCTCTTGTTGTTCTTGTTGCCCTTGTTGTTCTTGTTGTTGTTCTTGTTGTTGTTCTTGTTGTTCTTGTTTTTGTTGTTCATGCGGTTCTTGTTGTTGTTGCTCTTGCTGTTCTTGTTCTTGTTGTCCTTGTTGTTCTTTCTGTTCTTGTTGTTCTTGTTGTTGTTGTTGTTGTTCTTGCTGTTCTTGTTGTAGATGTTGTTCTTGTTGTTCTTGTTGTTCTTGTTGTTCTTGTTGTTCTTGTTGTTATTGTTGCTCTTGTTGCTCTTGTTGTTCTTGCTGTTCTGGTGGTTCATGCTGTTCTGGTTGTTCTTGTTGTTCTCGTTGTTCTCGTTGTTCTCGTTGTACTCGTTGTTCTCGTTGTTCTTGTTGTTCTTGTTGTTCTTGTTGTTGTTGTTGTTGTTGTTCTTGTTGTTCTTGTTGTTCTTGTTGTTGTTGTTGTTCTTGTTGTTGTTGTTGTTGTTGTTCTTGTTGTTGTTCTAGTTGTTCTTGTTGTTGTTGTTCTGGTTGTTCTTGTTGTTCTTGTTGTTCCGGTTGTTCTTGTTGTTCTTTTTGTTCCGGTTGTTCTTGTTGTTCTTGTTGTTCTTGTTGTTCTTGTTGTTCTTGTTGTTCTTGTTGTTCTTGTTGTTCTTGTTGTTCTTGTTGTTATTGTTGATCTTGTTGTTCTTGTTGTTCTTGTTGTTCTTGTTGTTCTTGTTGTTCTTGTTGTTCTTGTTGTTCTTGTTGTTCTTCTTGCTGTTCTGGTTGTTCTTGTTGTTCTCGTTGTTCTCGTTGTTCTCGTTGTTCTCGTTGTTCTCGTTGTTCTCGTTGTTCTTGTTGTTCTTGTTGTTCTTGTTGTTCTTGTTGTTCTTGTTGTTCTTGTTGTTCTTGTTGTTCTTGTTGTTCTTGTTGTTATTGTTGCTCTTGTTGCTCTTGTTGCTGTTGTTGTTCTTGTTGTTCTGGTTGTTGATGTTCTTGTTGTTCATGTTGTTGTTGTTCTTTTTGTTCTTGTTGTTGTTGCTGTTGTTCTGGTTGTTGATATTCTTGTTGTTCATGTTGTTGTTGTTCTTGATGTTCTTGTTGTTCTTGTTGTTCTTTTTGTTCTTGGTGTTCTTGGTGTTCTTGTTGTTCTAGTTGTTGTTGTTGTTGTTGTTGTTGTTGTTGTTGTTCTTGTTGTTCTTGTTGTTCTTGTTGCTCTTGTTGTTCTCGTTGTTCTCGTTGTTCTCGTTGTTCTTGTTGTTCTTGTTGATCTTGTTGTTCTTGTTGTTCTTGTTGTTCTTGTTGTTCGTGTTGTTCTTGTTGTTATTGTTGCTCTTGTTGCTCTTGTTGCTGTTGTTGTTCTTGTTGTTCTGGTTGTTGATGTTCTTGTTGTTCATGTTGTTGTTGTTCTTTTTGTTCTTGTTGTTGTTGTTGTTGTTGTTGTTCTGGTTGTTGATGTTCTTGTTGTTCATGTTGTTGTTGTTCTTGATGTTCTTGTTGTTCTTGTTGTTCTTGTTGTTCTTTTTGTTCTTGGTGTTCTTGGTGTTCTTGTTGTTCTTGTTGTTCTAGTTGTTGTTGTTGTTGTTGTTGTTGTTGTTCTTGTTGTTGTTCTCGTTGTTCCCGTTGTTCTCGTTGTTCTCGTTGTTCTTGTTGTTCTTTTTGCTCTTGTTGTTCTTGTTGTCCTTGTTGTTGTTGTTGCTGTTGTTGTTCTTGTTGTTCATGTTGTTCTTGTTCTGGTTGATGTTGTTGTTCTTGTTCTTGTTTTTCTTGTTGTTCTTGTTGTTCTTGTTGCTCTTGTTGTTCTTGTTGCTCTTGTTGTTCTTGTTGTTGTTCTTGTTGTTCTTGTTTTTGTTGTTCATGCGGTTCTTGTTGTTGTTGCTCTTGCTGTTCTTGTTCTTGTTGTCCTTGTTGTTCTTTCTGTTCTTGTTGTTCTTGTTGTTGTTGTTGTTGTTCTTGCTGTTCTTGTTGTAGATGTTGTTCTTGTTGTTCTTGTTGTTCTTGTTGTTCTTGTTGTTCTTGTTGTTATTGTTGCTCTTGTTGCTCTTGTTGTTCTTGCTGTTCTGGTGGTTCATGCTGTTCTGGTTGTTCTTGTTGTTCTCGTTGTTCTCGTTGTTCTCGTTGTACTCGTTGTTCTCGTTGTTCTTGTTGTTCTTGTTGTTCTTGTTGTTCTTGTTGTTGTTGTTGTTGTTGTTGTTCTTGTTGTTCTTGTTGTTCTTGTTGTTGTTGTTGTTCTTGTTGTTGTTGTTGTTGTTCTTGTTGTTGTTCTAGTTGTTCTTGTTGTTGTTGTTCTGGTTGTTCTTGTTGTTCTTGTTGTTCCGGTTGTTCTTGTTGTTCTTTTTGTTCCGGTTGTTCTTGTTGTTCTTGTTGTTCTTGTTGTTCTTGTTGTTCTTGTTGTTCTTGTTGTTCTTGTTGTTCTTGTTGTTCTTGTTGTTCTTGTTGTTCTTGTTGTTCTTGTTGTTCTTGTTGTTTTTGCTGTTCATGTTGTTCTTGTTGTTCTTCTTGTTGTTGTTCTAGTTGTCCTTGTTGTTCTTGTTGTTGTTGTCCTTGTTGTTCTTGTTGTGCTTGTTGTTCTTATTGATCTTGTTGTTCTTGTTGTTCTTGTTGCTCTTGTTGTTCTTGTTGCTCTTGTTGTTCTTGTTGTTGTTCTTGTTGTTCTTGTTGTTGTTGTTCATGCGGTTCTTGTTGTTGTTGCTCTTGCTGTTCTTGTTCTTGTTGTCCTTGTTGTTCTTTCTGTTCTTGTTGTTCTTGTTGTTGTTGTTGTTGTTGTTCTTGCTGTTATTGTTGTAGATGTTGTTTTTGTTGATCTTGTTGTTCTTGTTGTTCTTGTTGTTGTTCTTGTTGTTGTTGTTGTTGTTCTTGCTGTTCTTGTTGTAGTTGTTGTTGTTGTTCTTGTTGTTGTTCTAGTTGTTCTTGTTGTTGTTGTTCTGGTTGTTCCTGTTGTTCTTGTTGTTCCGGTTGTTCTTGTTGTTCTTTTTGTTCCGGTTGTTCTTGTTGTTCTTGTTGTTCTTGTTGTTCTTGTTGCTCTTGTTGTTCTTGTTGTTCTTGTTGTTCTTGTTGTTCTTGTTGTTCTTGTTGTTTTTGCTGTTCATGTTGTTCTTGTTGTTCTTCTTGTTGTTGTTCTAGTTGTCCTTGTTGTTGTTGTCCTTGTTGTTCTTGTTGTTGTTGTCCTTGTTGTTCTTGTTGTGCTTGTTGTTCTTATTGATCTTGTTGTTCTTGTTGTTCTTGTTGCTCTTGTTGTTCTTGTTGCTCTTGTTGTTCTTGTTGTTGTTCTTGTTGTTCTTGTTGTTGTTGTTCATGCGGTTCTTGTTGTTGTTGCTCTTGCTGTTCTTGTTCTTGTTGTCCTTGTTGTTCTTTCTGTTCTTGTTGTTCTTGTTGTTGTTGTTGATGTTCTTGCTGTTATTGTTGTAGATGTTGTTTTTGTTGATCTTGTTGTTCTTGTTGTTCTTGTTGTTGTTCTTGTTGTTGTTGTTGTTGTTCTTGCTGTTCTTGTTGTAGTTGTTGTTGCTGTCCTTGTTATTGTTGTAGTTCTTGATGTTCTTGTTGCTCTTGTTGTTCTTGTTGTTCTTGTTGTTCTTGTTGTTCTTGTTGTTCTTGTTGTTATTGTTGATCTTGTTGTTCTTGTTGTTCTTGTTGTTCTTGTTGTTCTTGTTGTTCTTGTTGTTCTTGTTGTTCTTCTTGCTGTTCTGGTTGTTCTTGTTGTTCTCGTTGTTCTCGTTGTTCTCGTTGTTCTCGTTGTTCTCGTTGTTCTTGTTGTTCTTGTTGTTCTTGTTGTTCTTGTTGTTCTTGTTGTTCTTGTTGTTCTTGTTGTTCTTGTTGTTCTTGTTGTTATTGTTGCTCTTGTTGCTCTTGTTGCTGTTGTTGCTCTTGTTGTTCTGGTTGTTGATGTTCTTGTTGTTCATGTTGTTGTTGTTCTTTTTGTTCTTGTTGTTGTTGTTGTTGTTCTGGTTGTTGATATTCTTGTTGTTCATGTTGTTGTTGTTCTTGATGTTCTTGTTGTTCTTGTTGTTCTTTTTGTTCTTGGTGTTCTTGGTGTTCTTGTTGTTCTAGTTGTTGTTGTTGTTGTTGTTGTTGTTGTTGTTGTTCTTGTTGATCTTGTTGTTCCTGTTGCTCTTGTTGTTCTCGTTGTTCTCGTTGTTCTCGTTGTTCTTGTTGTTCTTGTTGATCTTGTTGTTCTTGTTGTTCTTGTTGTTCTTGTTGTTCGTGTTGTTCTTGTTGTTATTGTTGCTCTTGTTGCTCTTGTTGCTGTTGTTGTTCTTGTTGTTCTGGTTGTTGATGTTCTTGTTGTTCATGTTGTTGTTGTTCTTTTTGTTCTTGTTGTTGTTGTTGTTGTTGTTGTTCTGGTTGTTGATGTTCTTGTTGTTCATGTTGTTGTTGTTCTTGATGTTCTTGTTGTTCTTGTTGTTCTTGTTGTTCTTTTTGTTCTTGGTGTTCTTGGTGTTCTTGTTGTTCTTGTTGTTCTAGTTGTTGTTGTTGTTGTTGTTGTTGTTGTTCTTGTTGTTGTTCTCGTTGTTCCCGTTGTTCTCGTTGTTCTCGTTGTTCTTGTTGTTCTTTTTGCTCTTGTTGTTCTTGTTGTCCTTGTTGTTGTTGTTGCTGTTGTTGTTCTTGTTGTTCATGTTGTTGTTGTTCTGGTTGATGTTGTTGTTCTTGTTCTTGTTTTTCTTGTTGTTCTTGTTGTTCTTGTTGCTCCTGTTGTTCTTGTTGCTCTTGTTGTTCTTGTTGTTGTTCTTGTTGTTCTTGTTTTTGTTGTTCATGCGGTTCTTGTTGTTGTTGCTCTTGCTGTTCTTGTTCTTGTTGTCCTTGTTGTTCTTTCTGTTCTTGTTGTTCTTGTTGTTGTTGTTGTTGTTCTTGCTGTTCTTGTTGTAGATGTTGTTCTTGTTGTTCTTGTTGTTCTTGTTGTTCTTGTTGTTATTGTTGCTCTTGTTGCTCTTGTTGTTCTTGCTGTTCTGGTGGTTCATGCTGTTCTGGTTGTTCTTGTTGTTCTCGTTGTTCTCGTTGTTCTCGTTGTACTCGTTGTTCTCGTTGTTCTTGTTGTTCTTGTTGTTCTTGTTGTTCTTGTTGTTGTTGTTGTTGTTGTTGTTGTTGTTCTTGTTGTTCTTGTTGTTCTTGTTGTTGTTGTTGTTCTTGTTGTTGTTGTTGTTGTTGTTCTTGTTGTTGTTCTAGTTGTTCTTGTTGTTGTTGTTCTGGTTGTTCTTGTTGTTCTTGTTGTTCCGGTTGTTCTTGTTGTTCTTTTTGTTCCGGTTGTTCTTGTTGTTCTTGTTGTTCTTGTTGTTCTTGTTGTTCTTGTTGTTCTTGTTGTTCTTGTTGTTCTTGTTGTTCTTGTTGTTCTTGTTGTTTTTGCTGTTCATGTTGTTCTTGTTGTTCTTCTTGTTGTTGTTCTAGTTGTCCTTGTTGTTCTTGTTGTTGTTGTCCTTGTTGTTCTTGTTGTGCTTGTTGTTCTTATTGATCTTGTTGTTCTTGTTGTTCTTGTTGCTCTTGTTGTTCTTGTTGCTCTTGTTGTTCTTGTTGTTGTTCCTGTTGTTCTTGTTGTTGTTGTTCATGCGGTTCTTGTTGTTGTTGCTCTTGCTGTTCTTGTTCTTGTTGTCCTTGTTGTTCTTTCTGTTCTTGTTGTTCTTGTTGTTGTTGTTGTTGTTCTTGCTGTTATTGTTGTAGATGTTGTTTTTGTTGATCTTGTTGTTCTTGTTGTTCTTGTTGTTGTTCTTGTTGTTGTTGTTGTTGTTCTTGCTGTTCTTGTTGTAGTTGTTGTTGCTGTCCTTGTTATTGTTGTAGTTCTTGATGTTCTTGTTGTTCTTGTTGTTCTTGTTGTTCTTGTTGTTCTTGTTGTTCTTGTTGTTATTGTTGATCTTGTTGTTCTTGTTGTTCTTGTTGCTCTTGTTGTTCTTGTTGTTCTTGTTGTTGTTGTTCATGCGGTTCTTGTTGTTGTTGCTCTTGCTGTTCTTGTTCTTGTTGTCCTTGTTGTTCTTTCTGTTCTTGTTGTTCTTGTTGTTGTTGTTGATGTTCTTGCTGTTATTGTTGTAGATGTTGTTTTTGTTGATCTTGTTGTTCTTGTTGTTGTTGTTGTTGTTCTTGTTGTTGTTGTTCTTGCTGTTCTTGTTGTAGTTGTTGTTGCTGTCCTTGTTATTGTTGTAGTTCTTGATGTTCTTGTTGTTCTTGTTGTTCTTGTTGTTCTTGTTGTTCTTGTTGTTCTTGTTGTTCTTGTTGTTCTTGTTGTTATTGTTGATCTTGTTGTTCTTGTTGTTCTTGTTGTTCTTGTTGTTCTTGTTGTTCTTGTTGTTCTCCTTGCTGTTCTGGTTGTTCTTGTTGTTCTCGTTGTTCTCGTTGTTCTCGTTGTTCTCGTTGTTCTCGTTGTTCTCGTTGTTCTTGTTGTTCTTGTTGTTCTTGTTGTTCTTGTTGTTCTTGTTGTTCTTGTTGTTCTTGTTGTTATTGTTGCTCTTGTTGCTCTTGTTGCTGTTGTTGTTCTTGTTGTTCTGGTTGTTGATGTTCTTGTTGTTCATGTTGTTGTTGTTCTTTTTGTTCTTGTTGTTGTTGTTGTTGTTCTGGTTGTTGATATTCTTGTTGTTCATGTTGTTGTTGTTCTTGATGTTCTTGTTGTTCTTGTTGTTCTTTTTGTTCTTGGTGTTCTTGGTGTTCTTGTTGTTCTAGTTGTTGTTGTTGTTGTTGTTGTTGTTGTTGTTCTTGTTGTTCTTGTTGTTCTTGCTGCTCTTGTTGTTCTCGTTGTTCTCGTTGTTCTCGTTGTTCTTGTTGTTCTTGTTGATCTTGTTGTTCTTGTTGTTCTTGTTGTTCTTGTTGTTCGTGTTGTTCTTGTTGTTATTGTTGCTCTTGTTGCTCTTGTTGCTGTTGTTGTTCTTGTTGTTCTGGTTGTTGATGTTCTTGTTGTTCATGTTGTTGTTGTTCTTTTTGTTCTTGTTGTTGTTGTTGTTGTTGTTGTTCTGGTTGTTGATGTTCTTGTTGTTCATGTTGTTGTTGTTCTTGATGTTCTTGTTGTTCTTGTTGTTCTTGTTGTTCTTTTTGTTCTTGGTGTTCTTGGTGTTCTTGTTGTTCTTGTTGTTCTAGTTGTTGTTGTTGTTGTTGTTGTTGTTGTTCTTGTTGTTGTTCTCGTTGTTCCCGTTGTTCTCGTTGTTCTCGTTGTTCTTGTTGTTCTTTTTGCTCTTGTTGTTCTTGTTGTCCTTGTTGTTGTTGTTGCTGTTGTTGTTCTTGTTGTTCATGTTGTTGTTGTTCTGGTTGATGTTGTTGTTCTTGTTCTTGTTTTTCTTGTTGTTCTTGTTGTTCTTGTTGTTCTTGTTGCTCTTGTTGTTCTTGTTGCTCTTGTTGTTCTTGTTGTTGTTCTTGTTGTTCTTGTTTTTGTTGTTCATGCGGTTCTTGTTGTTGTTGCTCTTGCTGTTCTTGTTCTTGTTGTCCTTGTTGTTCTTTCTGTTCTTGTTGTTCTTGTTGTTGTTGTTGTTGTTCTTGCTGTTCTTGTTGTAGATGTTGTTCTTGTTGTTCTTGTTGTTCTTGTTGTTCTTGTTGTTATTGTTGCTCTTGTTGCTCTTGTTGTTCTTGCTGTTCTGGTGGTTCATGCTGTTCTGGTTGTTCTTGTTGTTCTCGTTGTTCTCGTTGTTCTCGTTGTACTCGTTGTTCTCGTTGTTCTTGTTGTTCTTGTTGTTCTTGTTGTTCTTGTTGTTGTTGTTGTTGTTGTTCTTGTTGTTCTTGTTGTTCTTGTTGTTGTTGTTGTTCTTGTTGTTGTTGTTGTTGTTGTTCTTGTTGTTGTTCTAGTTGTTCTTGTTGTTGTTGTTCTGGTTGTTCTTGTTGTTCTTGTTGTTCCGGTTGTTCTTGTTGTTCTTTTTGTTCCGGTTGTTCTTGTTGTTCTTGTTGTTCTTGTTGTTCTTGTTGTTCTTGTTGTTCTTGTTGTTCTTGTTGTTCTTGTTGTTCTTGTTGTTCTTGTTGTTTTTGCTGTTCATGTTGTTCTTGTTGTTCTTCTTGTTGTTGTTCTAGTTGTCCTTGTTGTTCTTGTTGTTGTTGTCCTTGTTGTTCTTGTTGTGCTTGTTGTTCTTATTGATCTTGTTGTTCTTGTTGTTCTTGTTGCTCTTGTTGTTCTTGTTGCTCTTGTTGTTCTTGTTGTTGTTCTTGTTGTTCTTGTTGTTGTTGTTCATGCGGTTCTTGTTGTTGTTGCTCTTGCTGTTCTTGTTCTTGTTGTCCTTGTTGTTCTTGTTGTTCTTGTTGTTCTTGTTGTTCTTGTTGTTCTTGTTGTTCTTGTTGTTCTTGTTGTTCTTGTTGTTCTTGTTGTTCTTGTTGTTCTTGTTGTTCTTGTTGTTCTTGTTGTTCTTGTTGTTCTTGTTGTTCTTGTTGTTCTTGTTGTTCTTGTTGTTCTTGTTGTTCTTGTTGTTCTTGTTGTTCTTGTTGTTCATGTTGTTCTTGTTGTTCTTCTTGTTGTTGTTCTAGTTGTCCTTGTTGTTGTTGTCGTTGTTGTTCTTGTTGTTGTTGTCCTTGTTGTTCTTGTTGTGCTTGTTGTTCTTATTGATCTTGTTGTTCTTGTTGTTCTTGTTGCTCTTGTTGTTCTTGTTGCTCTTGTTGTTCTTGTTGTTGTTCTTGTTGTTCTTGTTGTTGTTGTTCATGCGGTTCTTGTTGTTGTTGCTCTTGCTGTTCTTGTTCTTGTTGTCCTTGTTGTTCTTTCTGTTCTTGTTGTTCTTGTTGTTGTTGTTGATGTTCTTGCTGTTATTGTTGTAGATGTTGTTTTTGTTGATCTTGTTGTTCTTGTTGTTCTTGTTGTTGTTCTTGTTGTTGTTGTTGTTGTTCTTGCTGTTCTTGTTGTAGTTGTTGTTGCTGTCCTTGTTATTGTTGTAGTTCTTGATGTTCTTGTTGTTCTTGTTGTTCTTGTTGTTCTTGTTGTTCATGTTGTTCTTGTTGTTCTTGTTGTTCTTGTTGTTATTGTTGATCTTGTTGATCTTGTTGTTCTTGTTGTTCTTGTTGTTCTTGTTGTTCTTGTTGTTCTTGTTGTTCTTCTTGCTGTTCTGGTTGTTCTTGTTGTTCTCGTTGTTCTCGTTGTTCTTTTTGTTCTTGGTGTTCTTGGTGTTCTTGTTGTTCTTGTTGTTCTAGTTGTTGTTGTTGTTGTTGTTGTTGTTGTTGTTGTTCTTGTTGTTCTTGTTGCTCTTGTTGCTCTTGTTGTTCTTGTTGTTCTTGTTGTTCTTGTTGTTCTTGTTGTTATTGTTGATCTTGTTGTTCTTGTTGTTCTTGTTGTTCTCGTTGTTCTTCTTGCTGTTCTGGTTGTTCTTGTTGTTCTCGTTGTTCTCGTTGTTCTCGTTGTTCTCGTTGTTCTCGTTGTTCTCGTTGTTCTCGTTGTTCTTGTTGTTCTTGTTGATCTTGTTGTTCTTGTTGTTCTTGTTGTTCTTGTTGTTCGTGTTGTTCTTGTTGTTATTGTTGCTCTTGTTGCTGTTGTTGCTGTTGTTGTTCTTGTTGTTCTGGTTGTTGATGTTCTTGTTGTTCATGTTGTTGTTGTTCTTTTTGTTCTTGTTGTTGTTGTTGTTGTTGTTCTGGTTGTTGATGTTCTTGTTGTTCATGTTGTTGTTGTTCTTGATGTTCTTGTTGTTCTTGTTGTTCTTGTTGTTCTTTTTGTTCTTGATGTTCTTGGTGTTCTTGTTGTTCTTGTTGTTCTAGTTGTTGTTGTTGTTGTTGTTGTTGTTGTTCTTGTTGTTGTTCTCGTTGTTCCCGTTGTTCTCGTTGTTCTCGTTGTTCTTGTTGTTCTTTTTGCTCTTGTTGTTCTTGTTGTCCTTGTTGTTGTTGTTGCTGTTGTTGTTCTTGTTGTTCATGTTGTTGTTGTTCTGGTTGATGCTGTTGTTCTTGTTCTTGTTTTTCTTGTTGTTCTTGTTGTTCTTGTTGCTCTTGTTGTTCTTGTTGTTGTTCTTGTTGTTCTTGTTGTTGTTGTTCATGCGGTTCTTGTTGTTGTTGCTCTTGCTGTTCTTGTTCTTGTTGTCCTTGTTGTTCTTTCTGTTCTTGTTGTTCTTGTTGTTGTTGTTGTTGTTCTTGCTGATCTTGTTGTAGATGTTGTTTTTGTTGATCTTGTTGTTCTTGTTGTTGTTCTTGTTGTCATTGTTGATCTTGTTGTTCTTGTTGTTCTTGTTGTTCTCGTTGTTTTTCTTGCTGTTCTGGTTGTTCTTGTTGATCTCGTAGTTCTCGTTGTTCTCGTTGTTCTCGTTGTTCTCGTTGTTCTCGTTGTTCTTGTTGTTCTTGTTGTTCTTGTTGTTCTTGTTGTTCTTGTTGTTCTTGTTGTTCGTGTTGTTCTTGTTGTTATTGTTGCTCTTGTTGCTCTTGTTGCTGTTGTTGATCTTGTTGTTCTGGTTGTTGATGTTCTTGTTGTTCATGTTGTTGTTGTTCTTTTTGTTCTTGTTGTTGTTGTTGTTGTTGTTCTGGTTGTTGATGTTCTTGTTGTTCATGTTGTTGTTGTTCTTGATGTTCTTGTAGTTCTTGTTGTTCTTGTTGTTCTTTTTGTTCTTGGTGTTCTTGGTGTTCTTGTTGTTCTTGTTGTTCTAGTTGTTGTTGTTGTTGTTGTTGTTTTTGTTCTTGTTGTTGTTCTCGTTGTTCCCGTTGTTCTCGTTGTTCTCGTTGTTCTTGTTGTTCTTTTTGCTCTTGTTGTTCTTGTTGTCCTTGTTGTTGTTGTTGCTGTTGTTGTTCTTGTTGTTCATGTTGTTGTTGTTCTGGTTGATGTTGTTGTTCTTGTTCTTGTTTTTCTTGTTGTTCTTGTTGTTCTTGTTGCTCTTGTTGTTCTTGTTGCTCTTGTTGTTCATGTTGTTGTTCTTGTTGTTCTTGTTTTTGTTGTTCATGCGGTTCTTGTTGTTGTTGCTCTTGCTGTTCTTGTTCTTGTTGTCCTTGTTGTTCTTTCTGTTCTTGTTGTTCTTGTTGTTGTTGTTGTTGTTCTTGCTGTTCTTGTTGTAGATGTTGTTCTTGTTGTTCTTGTTGTTCTTGTTGTTCTTGTTGTTCTTGTTGTTCTTGTTGTTATTGTTGCTCTTGTTGCTCTTGTTGTTCTTGCTGTTCTGGTGGTTCATGCTGTTCTGGTTGTTCTTGTTGTTCTCGTTGCTCTCGTTGTTCTCGTTGTTCTCGTTGTACTCGTTGTTCTCGTTGTTCTTGTTGTTCTTGTTGTTCTTGTTGTTCTTGTTGTTGTTGTTGTTGTTGTTGTTGTTGTTGTTCTTGTTGTTGTTGTTGTTCTTGTTGTTGTTCTTGTTGTTGTTCTAGTTGTTCTTGTTGTTGTTGTTCATGCGGTTCTTGTTGTTGTTGCTCTTGCTGTTCTTGTTCTTGTTGTCCTTGTTGTTCTTTCTGTTCTTGTTGTTCTTGTTGTTGTTGTTGTTGTTGTTGTTCTTGCTGTTATTGTTGTAGATGTTGTTTTTGTTGATCTTGTTGTTCTTGTTGTTCTTGTTGTTGTTCTTGTTGTTGTTGTTGTTGTTCTTGCTGTTCTTGTTGTAGTTGTTGTTGCTGTCCTTGTTATTGTTGTAGTTCTTGATGTTCTTGTTGTTCTTGTTGTTATTGTTGATCTTGTTGTTCTTGTTGTTCTTGTTGCTCTTGTTGTTCTTGTTGTTCTTGTTGTTCTTCTTGCTGTTCTGGTTGTTCTTGTTGTTCTCGTTGTTCTCGTTGTTCTCGTTGTTCTCGTTGTTCTCGTTGTTCTCGTTGTTCTTGTTGTTCTTGTTGTTCTTGTTGTTCTAGTTGTTGTTGTTGTTGTTGTTGTTCTTGTTGTTCTCGTTGTTTTTCTTGCTGTTCTGGTTGTTCTTGTTGTTCTCGTTGTTCTCGTTGTTCTCGTTGTTCTCGTTGTTCTCGTTGTTCTCGTTGTTCTCGTTGTTCTTGCTGTTCTTGTTGTTCTTGTTGTTCTTGTTGTTCTTGTTGTTCTTATTGTTCTTGTTGTTCATGTTGTTCTTGTTGTTCTTCTTGTTGTTGTTCTAGTTGTCCTTGTTGTTGTTGTTCTCGTTGTTCTCGTTCTCGTTGTTCTTGTTGTTCTTGTTGTTCTCGTTGTTCTTGTTCTCGTTGTTCTTGTTGTTCTTGTTGTTCTTGTTGTTCTTGTTGTTCTTGTTGTTCTTGTTGTTCTTGTTGTTCTTGTTGTTCTTGTTGTTCTTGTTGTTCTTGTTGTTCTTGTTGTTCTTGTTGTTCTTGTTGTTCTTGTTGTTCTTGTTGTTCTTGTTGTTCTTGTTGTTCTTGTTGTTCTTGTTGTTCTTGTTGTTCTTGTTGTTCTTGTTGTTCTTGTTGTTCTTGTTGTTCTTGTTGTTCTTGTTGTTCTTGTTGTTCTTGTTGTTCTTGTTGTTCTTGTTGTTCTTGTTGTTCTTGTTGTTCTTGTTGTTCTTGTTGTTCTTGTTGTTCTTGTTGTTCTTGTTGTTCTTGTTGTTCTTGTTGTTCTTGTTGTTTTTGTTGATCTTGTTGTTCTTGTTGTTCTTGTTGTTCTTGTTGTTCTTCTTGCTGTTCTGGTTGTTCTTCTTGCTGTTCTGGTTGTTCTTGTTGTTCTCGTTGTTCTCGTTGTTCTCGTTGTTCTCGCTGTTCTCGTTGTTCTCGTTGTTCTCGTTGTTCTCGTTGCTCTCGTTGTTCTCGTTGTTCTTGTTGTTCTTGTTGTTCTTGTTGTTCTTGTTGTTCTTGTTGTTCTTGTTGTTCTTCTTGTTGTTGTTCTAGTTGTCCTTGTTGTTGTTGTTCTGGTTGTTCTTGTTGTTCTTGTTGTTCCGGTTGTTCTTGTTGTTCTTGTTGTTCTTGCTGTTCATGTTGTCTTGTTGTCCTTATTGTTCTAGTTGTTCTCGTTGTTCTTGTTGTTCTTGTTGTTCTTGTTGTTGTTGTTCTAGTTGTTCTTGTTGTTGTTGTTCTGGTTGTTCTTGTTGTTCTTGTTGTTCCGGTTGTTCATGTTGTTGTTCTTGTTGTTGTTGTTGTTCTTATTTTTGTTGTTGTTTTTGTTGTTTTTCTTGCTGTTCTTGTTCTTGTTGTTCTTGTTGTTCTTGTTGTTCTTGTTGATCTTGTTGTTCTTATTGTTCTTGTCGTTCTTGTTGCTCTTGTTGCTTTTGTTGCTCTTGTTGCTGTTGTTGTTCTTGTTGTTCTTGTTGTTCTTGTTGTTCTTGTTGTTCTGGTTGTTCTTGGTGTTCTTGTTGTTCCGGTTGTTCATGTTGTTGTTCTTGTTGTTGTTGTTGTTCTTATTTTTGTTGTCGTTGTTGTTGTTTTTCTTGCTGTTCTTGTTCTTGTTGTTCTTGTTGTTCTTGCTGGTCATGTTGTTCTTGTTGTTCTTGTTGTTCTTGTTGTTCTTGTTGTTCTTGTTGTTCTTGTTGTTCTTGTTTTTCTTGTTGTTCATGTTGCTGTTGTTCTTGTTGATCTTGTTGTACTTGTTCTTGTTGTTCTTGTTGATCTTGTTGTACTTGTTCTTGTTGATCTTGTTGTTGTTCTTGTTGTTCTTGTTGTTCTTATTGTTCTTGTTGTTCTTGTTGTTCTTGTTGTTCTTGTTGTTCTTGTTGTTCTTGTTGTTCTTGTTGTTCTTGTTGTTCTTATTGTTCTTGTTGTTCATGTTGTTCTTGTTGTTCCTCTTGTTGTGGTTCTAGTTGTCCTTGTTGTTGTTGTTCTCGTTGTTCTCGTTGTTCTCGTTGTTCTCGTTGTTCTCGTTGTTCTCGTTGCTCTTGTTGCTCTTGTTGCTCTTGTTGCTCTTGTTGCTCTTGTTGCTCTTGTTGCTGTTGTTGTTCTTGTTGTTCTGGTTGTTGATGTTCTTGTTGTTCATGTTGTTGTTGTTCTTGATGTTCTTGTTGTTCTTGTTGTTCTTGTTGTTCTTGGTGTTCTCGTTGTTCTTGTTGTTTTAGTTGTTGTTGTTGTTGTTGTTCTTGTTGTTGTTCTCGTTGTTCTCGTTGTTCTCGTTGTTCTCGTTGTTCTTGTTGTTCTTTTTGTTCTTGTTGTTCTTGTTGTTCTTGTTGTTCTTCTTGTTGTTGTTCTAGTTGTCCTTGTTGTCGTTGTTCTGGTTGTTCTTGTTGTTCTTGTTGTTCCGGTTGTTCTTGTTGTTCTTGTTGTTCTTGCTGTTCATGTTGTCTTGTTGTCCTTGTTGTTCTAGTTGTTCTTGTTGTTCTTGTTGTTCTTGTTGTTCTTGTTGTTGTTGTTCTAGTTGTTCTTGTTGTTGTTGTTCTGGTTGTTCTTGTTGTTCTTGTTGTTCCGGTTGTTCATGTTGTTGTTCTTGTTGTTGTTGTTGTTCTTATTTTTGTTGTTGTTTTTGTTGTTTTTCTTGCTGTTCTTGTTCTTGTTGTTCTTGTTGTTCTTGTTGTTCTTGTTGCTCTTGTTGCTCTTGTTGATCTTGTTGTTCTTATTGTTCTTGTCGTTCTTGTTGCTCTTGTTGCTTTTGTTGCTCTTGTTGCTGTTGTTGTTCTTGTTGTTCTGGTTGTTGATGTTCTTGTTGTTCATGTTGTTGTTGATCTTGTTGTTCTTGTTGTTCTTGTTGTTCTTGTTGTTCTTGTTGTTCTTGTTGTTCATGTTGTTCTTGTTGTTCTTGTTGTTCTTGTTGTTATTGTTGATCTTGTTGTTCTTGTTGTTCTTGTTGTTCTTGTTGTTTTCTTGTTGTTCTTGTTGTTCTTCTTGCTGTTCTGGTTGTTCTTGTTGTTCTCGTTGTTCTCGTTGTTCTTTTTGTTCTTGGTGTTCTTGGTGTTCTTGTTGTTCTTGTTGTTCTAGTTGTTGTTGTTGTTGTTGTTGTTGTTGTTGTTGTTGTTCTTGTTGTTCTTGTTGCTCTTGTTGCTCTTGTTGTTCTTGTTGTTCTTGTTGTTCTTGTTGTTATTGTTGATCTTGTTGTTCTTGTTGTTCTTGTTGTTCTCGTTGTTCTTCTTGCTGTTCTGGTTGTTCTTGTTGTTCTCGTTGTTCTCGTTGTTCTCGTTGTTCTCGTTGTTCTCGTTGTTCTCGTTGTTCTCGTTGTTCTTGTTGTTCTTGTTGATCTTGTTGTTCTTGTTGTTCTTGTTGTTCTTGTTGTTCGTGTTGTTCTTGTTGTTATTGTTGCTCTTGTTGCTCTTGTTGCTGTTGTTGTTCTTGTTGTTCTGGTTGTTGATGTTCTTGTTGTTCATGTTGTTGTTGTTCTTTTTGTTCTTGTTGTTGTTGTTGTTGTTGTTCTGGTTGTTGATGTTCTTGTTGTTCATGTTGTTGATGTTCTTGATGTTCTTGTTGTTCTTGTTGTTCTTTTTGTTCTTGATGTTCTTGGTGATCTTGTTGTTCTTGTTGTTCTAGTTGTTGTTGTTGTTGTTGTTGTTGTTGTTCTTGTTGTTGTTCTCGTTGTTCCCGTTGTTCTCGTTGTTCTCGTTGTTCTTGTTGTTCTTTTTGCTCTTGTTGTTCTTGTTGTCCTTGTTGTTGTTGTTGCTGTTGTTGTTCTTGTTGTTCATGTTGTTGTTGTTCTGGTTGATGCTGTTGTTCTTGTTCTTGTTTTTCTTGTTGTTCTTGTTGTTCTTGTTGCTCTTGTTGTTCTTGTTGTTGTTCTTGTTGTTCTTGTTGTTGTTGTTCATGCGGTTCTTGTTGTTGTTGCTCTTGCTGTTCTTGTTCTTGTTGTCCTTGTTGTTCTTTCTGTTCTTGTTGTTCTTGTTGTTGTTGTTGTTGTTCTTGCTGATCTTGTTGTAGATGTTGTTTTTGTTGATCTTGTTGTTCTTGTTGTTGTTCTTGTTGTCATTGTTGATCTTGTTGTTCTTGTTGTTCTTGTTGTTCTCGTTGTTTTTCTTGCTGTTCTGGTTGTTCTTGTTGATCTCGTAGTTCTCGTTGTTCTCGTTGTTCTCGTTGTTCTCGTTGTTCTCGTTGTTCTTGTTGTTCTTGTTGTTCTTGTTGTTCTTGTTGTTCTTGTTGTTCTTGTTGTTCGTGTTGTTCTTGTTGTTATTGTTGCTCTTGTTGCTCTTGTTGCTGTTGTTGATCTTGTTGTTCTGGTTGTTGATGTTCTTGTTGTTCATGTTGTTGTTGTTCTTTTTGTTCTTGTTGTTGTTGTTGTTGTTGTTCTGGTTGTTGATGTTCTTGTTGTTCATGTTGTTGTTGTTCTTGATGTTCTTGTAGTTCTTGTTGTTCTTGTTGTTCTTCTTGTTCTTGGTGTTCTTGGTGTTCTTGTTGTTCTTGTTGTTCTAGTTGTTGTTGTTGTTGTTGTTGTTGTTGTTCTTGTTGTTGTTCTCGTTGTTCCCGTTGTTCTCGTTGTTCTCGTTGTTCTTGTTGTTCTTTTTGCTCTTGTTGTTCTTGTTGTCCTTGTTGTTGTTGTTGCTGTTGTTGTTCTTGTTGTTCATGTTGTTGTTGTTCTGGTTGATATTGTTGTTCTTGTTCTTGTTTTTCTTGTTGTTCTTGTTGTTCTTGTTGCTCTTGTTGTTCTTGTTGCTCTTGTTGTTCTTGTTGTTGTTCTTGTTGTTCTTGTTGTTCTTGTTGTTCTTGTTGTTCTTGCTGTTCTTGTTGTAGATGTTGTTCTTGTTGTTCTTGTTGTTCTTGTTGTTCTTGTTGTTCTTGTTGTTCTTGTTGTTCTTGTTGTTATTGTTGCTCTTGTTGCTCTTGTTGTTCTTGCTGTTCTGGTGGTTCATGCTGTTCTGGTTGTTCTTGTTGTTCTCGTTGTTCTCGTTGTTCTCGTTGTACTCGTTGTTCTCGTTGTTCTTGTTGTTCTTGTTGTTCTTGTTGTTCTTGTTGTTGTTGTTGTTGTTGTTGTTGTTGTTGTTGTTCTTGTTGTTCTTGTTGTTGTTGTTGTTCTTGTTGTTGTTGTTGTTGTTGTTCTTGTTGTTGTTCTAGTTGTTCTTGTTGTTGTTGTTCTGGTTGTTCTTGTTGTTCTTGTTGTTCCGGTTGTTCTTGTTGTTCTTTTTGTTCCGGTTGTTCTTGTTGTTCTTGTTGTTCTTGTTGTTCTTGTTGTTGTTGTTCTAGTTGTTCTTGTTGTTGTTGTTCTGGTTGTTCTTGTTGTTCTTGTTGTTCCGGTTGTTCATGTTGTTGTTCTTGTTGTTGTTGTTGTTCTTATTTTTGTTGTTGTTTTTGTTGTTTTTCTTGCTGTTCTTGTTCTTGTTGTTCTTGTTGTTCTTGTTGTTCTTGTTGCTCTTGTTGCTCTTGTTGATCTTGTTGTTCTTATTGTTCTTGTCGTTCTTGTTGCTCTTGTTGCTTTTGTTGCTCTTGTTGCTGTTGTTGTTCTTGTTGTTCTGGTTGTTGATGTTCTTGTTGTTCATGTTGTTGTTGATCTTGTTGTTCTTGTTGTTCTTGTTGTTCTTGTTGTTCTTGTTGTTCTTGTTGTTCATGTTGTTCTTGTTGTTCTTGTTGTTCTTGTTGTTCTTGTTGTTCTTGTTGTTGTTGTTCTAGTTGTTCTTGTTGTTGTTGTTCTGGTTGTTCTTGTTGTTCTTGTTGTTCCGGTTGTTCATGTTGTTGTTCTTGTTGTTGTTGTTGTTCTTATTTTTGTTGTTGTTTTTGTTGTTTTTCTTGCTGTTCTTGTTCTTGTTGTTCTTGTTGTTCTTGTTGTTCTTGTTGCTCTTGTTGCTCTTGTTGATCTTGTTGTTCTTATTGTTCTTGTCGTTCTTGTTGCTCTTGTTGCTTTTGTTGCTCTTGTTGCTGTTGTTGTTCTTGTTGTTCTGGTTGTTGATGTTCTTGTTGTTCATGTTGTTGTTGATCTTGTTGTTCTTGTTGTTCTTGTTGTTCTTGTTGTTCTTGTTGTTCTTGTTGTTCATGTTGTTCTTGTTGTTCTTGTTGTTCTTGTTGTTATTGTTGATCTTGTTGTTCTTGTTGTTCTTGTTGTTCTTGTTGTTTTCTTGTTGTTCTTGTTGTTCTTCTTGCTGTTCTGGTTGTTCTTGTTGTTCTCGTTGTTCTCGTTGTTCTTTTTGTTCTTGGTGTTCTTGGTGTTCTTGTTGTTCTTGTTGTTCTAGTTGTTGTTGTTGTTGTTGTTGTTGTTGTTGTTGTTCTTGTTGTTCTTGTTGCTCTTGTTGCTCTTGTTGTTCTTGTTGTTCTTGTTGTTCTTGTTGTTATTGTTGATCTTGTTGTTCTTGTTGTTCTTGTTGTTCTCGTTGTTCTTCTTGCTGTTCTGGTTGTTCTTGTTGTTCTCGTTGTTCTCGTTGTTCTCGTTGTTCTCGTTGTTCTCGTTGTTCTCGTTGTTCTCGTTGTTCTTGTTGTTCTTGTTGATCTTGTTGTTCTTGTTGTTCTTGTTGTTCTTGTTGTTCGTGTTGTTCTTGTTGTTATTGTTGCTCTTGTTGCTCTTGTTGCTGTTGTTGTTCTTGTTGTTCTGGTTGTTGATGTTCTTGTTGTTCATGTTGTTGTTGTTCTTTTTGTTCTTGTTGTTGTTGTTGTTGTTGTTCTGGTTGTTGATGTTCTTGTTGTTCATGTTGTTGATGTTCTTGATGTTCTTGTTGTTCTTGTTGTTCTTTTTGTTCTTGATGTTCTTGGTGATCTTGTTGTTCTTGTTGTTCTAGTTGTTGTTGTTGTTGTTGTTGTTGTTGTTGTTCTTGTTGTTGTTCTCGTTGTTCCCGTTGTTCTCGTTGTTCTCGTTGTTCTTGTTGTTCTTTTTGCTCTTGTTGTTCTTGTTGTCCTTGTTGTTGTTGTTGCTGTTGTTGTTCTTGTTGTTCATGTTGTTGTTGTTCTGGTTGATGCTGTTGTTCATGTTCTTGTTTTTCTTGTTGTTCTTGTTGTTCTTGTTGCTCTTGTTGTTCTTGTTGTTGTTCTTGTTGTTCTTGTTGTTGTTGTTCATGCGGTTCTTGTTGTTGTTGCTCTTGCTGTTCTTGTTCTTGTTGTCCTTGTTGTTCTTTCTGTTCTTGTTGTTCTTGTTGTTGTTGTTGTTGTTCTTGCTGATCTTGTTGTAGATGTTGTTTTTGTTGATCTTGTTGTTCTTGTTGTTGTTCTTGTTGTCATTGTTGATCTTGTTGTTCTTGTTGTTCTTGTTGTTCTCGTTGTTTTTCTTGCTGTTCTGGTTGTTCTTGTTGATCTCGTAGTTCTCGTTGTTCTCGTTGTTCTCGTTGTTCTCGTTGTTCTCGTTGTTCTTGTTGTTCTTGTTGTTCTTGTTGTTCTTGTTGTTCTTGTTGTTCTTGTTGTTCGTGTTGTTCTTGTTGTTATTGTTGCTCTTGTTGCTCTTGTTGCTGTTGTTGATCTTGTTGTTCTGGTTGTTGATGTTCTTGTTGTTCATGTTGTTGTTGTTCTTTTTGTTCTTGTTGTTGTTGTTGTTGTTGTTCTGGTTGTTGATGTTCTTGTTGTTCATGTTGTTGTTGTTCTTGATGTTCTTGTAGTTCTTGTTGTTCTTGTTGTTCTTTTTGTTCTTGGTGTTCTTGGTGTTCTTGTTGTTCTTGTTGTTCTAGTTGTTGTTGTTGTTGTTGTTGTTGTTGTTCTTGTTGTTGTTCTCGTTGTTCCCGTTGTTCTCGTTGTTCTCGTTGTTCTTGTTGTTCTTTTTGCTCTTGTTGTTCTTGTTGTCCTTGTTGTTGTTGTTGCTGTTGTTGTTCTTGTTGTTCATGTTGTTGTTGTTCTGGTTGATATTGTTGTTCTTGTTCTTGTTTTTCTTGTTGTTCTTGTTGTTCTTGTTGCTCTTGTTGTTCTTGTTGCTCTTGTTGTTCTTGTTGTTGTTCTTGTTGTTCTTGTTTTTGTTGTTCATGCGGTTCTTGTTGTTGTTGCTCTTGCTGTTCTTGTTCTTGTTGTCCTTGTTGTTCTTTCTGTTCTTGTTGTTCTTGTTGTTGTTGTTGTTGTTCTTGCTGTTCTTGTTGTAGATGTTGTTCTTGTTGTTCTTGTTGTTCTTGTTGTTCTTGTTGTTCTTGTTGTTCTTGTTGTTCTTGTTGTTCTTGTTGTTATTGTTGCTCTTGTTGCTCTTGTTGTTCTTGCTGTTCTGGTGGTTCATGCTGTTCTGGTTGTTCTTGTTGTTCTCGTTGTTCTCGTTGTTCTCGTTGTACTCGTTGTTCTCGTTGTTCTTGTTGTTCTTGTTGTTCTTGTTGTTCTTGTTGTTGTTGTTGTTGTTGTTGTTGTTCTTGTTGTTCTTGTTGTTGTTGTTGTTCTTGTTGTTGTTGTTGTTGTTGTTCTTGTTGTTGTTCTAGTTGTTCTTGTTGTTGTTGTTCTGGTTGTTCTTGTTGTTCTTGTTGTTCCGGTTGTTCTTGTTGTTCTTTTTGTTCCGGTTGTTCTTGTTGTTCTTGTTGTTCTTGTTGTTCTTGTTGTTCTTGTTGTTCTTGTTGTTCTTGTTGTTCTCGTTGTTCTCGTTGTTGTTGTTGTTGTTGTTGTTCTTGTTGTTCTCGTTGTTTTTCTTGCTGTTCTGGTTGTTCTTGTTGTTCTCGTTGTTCTCGTTGTTCTCGTTGTTCTCGTTGTTCTCGTTGTTCTCGTTGTTCTTGTTGTTCTTGTTGTTCTTGTTGTTCTTGTTGTTCTTGTTGTTCTTATTGTTCTTGTTGTTCATGTTGTTCTTGTTGTTCTTCTTGTTGTTGTTCTAGTTGTCCTTGTTGTTGTTGTTCTCGTTGTTCTCGTTCTCGTTGTTCTTGTTGTTCTTGTTGTTCTTGTTGTTCTTGTTGTTCTTGTTGTTCTTGTTGTTCTTGTTGTTCTTGTTGTTCTTGTTGTTCTTGTTGTTCTTGTTGTTCTTGTTGTTCTTGTTGTTCTTGTTGTTCTTGTTGTTCTTGTTGTTCTTGTTGTTCTTGTTGTTCTTGTTGTTCTTGTTGTTCTTGTTGTTCTTGTTGTTCTTGTTGTTCTTGTTGTTCTTGTTGTTCTTGTTGTTCTTGTTGTTCTTGTTGTTCTTGTTATTCTTGTTGTTCTTGTTGTTTTTGTTGATCTTGTTGTTCTTGTTGTTCTTGTTGTTCTTGTTGTTCTTGTTGTTCTTCTTGCTGTTCTGGTTGTTCTTCTTGCTGTTCTGGTTGTTCTTGTTGTTCTCGTTGTTCTCGTTGTTCTCGTTGTTCTCGCTGTTCTCGTTGTTCTCGTTGTTCTCGTTGTTCTCGTTGCTCTCGTTGTTCTCGTTGTTCCGGTTGTTCTTGTTGTTCTTGTTGTTCTTGCTGTTCATGTTGTCTTGTTGTCCTTATTGTTCTAGTTGTTCTCGTTGTTCTTGTTGTTCTTGTTGTTCTTGTTGTTGTTGTTCTAGTTGTTCTTGTTGTTGTTGTTCTGGTTGTTCTTGTTGTTCTTGTTGTTCCGGTTGTTCATGTTGTTGTTCTTGTTGTTGTTGTTGTTCTTATTTTTGTTGTTGTTTTTGTTGTTTTTCTTGCTGTTCTTGTTCTTGTTGTTCTTGTTGTTCTTGTTGTTCTTGTTGTTCTTGTTGCTCTTGTTGCTCTTGTTGATCTTGTTGTTCTTATTGTTCTTGTCGTTCTTGTTGCTCTTGTTGCTTTTGTTGCTCTTGTTGCTGTTGTTGTTCTTGTTGTTCTTGTTGTTCTTGTTGTTCTGGTTGTTCTTGGTGTTCTTGTTGTTCCGGTTGTTCATGTTGTTGTTCTTGTTGTTGTTGTTGTTCTTATTTTTGTTGTCGTTGTTGTTGTTTTTCTTGCTGTTCTTGTTCTTGTTGTTCTTGTTGTTCTTGCTGGTCATGTTGTTCTTGTTGTTCTTGTTGTTCTTGTTGTTCTTGTTGTTCTTGTTGTTCTTGTTTTTCTTGTTGTTCATGTTGCTGTTGTTCTTGTTGATCTTGTTGTTCATGTTGCTGTTGTTCTTGTTGATCTTGTTGTACTTGTTCTTGTTGATCTTGTTGTTGTTCTTGTTGATCTTGTTGTTGTTCTTGTTGATCTTGTTGTTGTTCTTGTTGTTCTTGTTGTTCTTATTGTTCTTGTTGTTCTTGTTGTTCTTGTTGTTCTTGTTGTTCTTGTTGTTCTTGTTGTTCTTGTTGTTCTTATTGTTCTTGTTGTTCATGTTGTTCTTGTTGTTCCTCTTGTTGTTGTTCTAGTTGTCCTTGTTGTTGTTGTTCTCGTTGTTCTCGTTGTTCTCGTTGTTCTCGTTGTTCTCGTTGTTCTCGTTGCTCTTGTTGCTCTTGTTGCTCTTGTTGCTCTTGTTGCTCTTGTTGCTGTTGTTGTTCTTGTTGTTCTGGTTGTTGATGTTCTTGTTGTTCATGTTGTTGTTGTTCTTGATGTTCTTGTTGTTCTTGTTGTTCTTGTTGTTCTTGGTGTACTCGTTGTTCTTGTTGTTTTAGTTGTTGTTGTTGTTGTTGTTCTTGTTGTTGTTCTCGTTGTTCTCGTTGTTCTCGTTGTTCTCGTTGTTCTTGTTGTTCTTTTTGTTCTTGTTGTTCTTGTTGTTCTTGTTGTTCTTCTTGTTGTTGTTCTAGTTGTCCTTGTTGTTGTTGTTCTGGTTGTTCTTGTTGTTCTTGTTGTTCCGGTTGTTCTTGTTGTTCTTGTTGTTCTTGCTGTTCATGTTGTCTTGTTGTCCTTGTTGTTCTAGTTGTTCTTGTTGTTCTTGTTGTTCTTGTTGTTCTTGTTGTTGTTGTTCTAGTTGTTCTTGTTGTTGTTGTTCTGGTTGTTCTTGTTGTTCTTGTTGTTCCGGTTGTTCATGTTGTTGTTCTTGTTGTTGTTGTTGTTCTTATTTTTGTTGTTGTTTTTGTTGTTTTTCTTGCTGTTCTTGTTCTTGTTGTTCTTGTTGTTCTTGTTGTTCTTGTTGCTCTTGTTGCTCTTGTTGATCTTGTTGTTCTTATTGTTCTTGTCGTTCTTGTTGCTCTTGTTGCTTTTGTTGCTCTTGTTGCTGTTGTTGTTCTTGTTGTTCTGGTTGTTGATGTTCTTGTTGTTCATGTTGTTGTTGATCTTGTTGTTCTTGTTGTTCTTGTTGTTCTTGTTGTTCTTGTTGTTCTTGTTGTTCATGTTGTTCTTGTTGTTCTTGTTGTTCTTGTTGTTATTGTTGATCTTGTTGTTCTTGTTGTTCTTGTTGTTCTTGTTGTTTTCTTGTTGTTCTTGTTGTTCTTCTTGCTGTTCTGGTTGTTCTTGTTGTTCTCGTTGTTCTCGTTGTTCTTTTTGTTCTTGGTGTTCTTGGTGTTCTTGTTGTTCTTGTTGTTCTAGTTGTTGTTGTTGTTGTTGTTGTTGTTGTTGTTGTTCTTGTTGTTCTTGTTGCTCTTGTTGCTCTTGTTGTTCTTGTTGTTCTTGTTGTTCTTGTTGTTATTGTTGATCTTGTTGTTCTTGTTGTTCTTGTTGTTCTCGTTGTTCTTCTTGCTGTTCTGGTTGTTCTTGTTGTTCTCGTTGTTCTCGTTGTTCTCGTTGTTCTCGTTGTTCTCGTTGTTCTCGTTGTTCTCGTTGTTCTTGTTGTTCTTGTTGATCTTGTTGTTCTTGTTGTTCTTGTTGTTCTTGTTGTTCGTGTTGTTCTTGTTGTTATTGTTGCTCTTGTTGCTCTTGTTGCTGTTGTTGTTCTTGTTGTTCTGGTTGTTGATGTTCTTGTTGTTCATGTTGTTGTTGTTCTTTTTGTTCTTGTTGTTGTTGTTGTTGTTGTTCTGGTTGTTGATGTTCTTGTTGTTCATGTTGTTGTTGTTCTTGATGTTCTTGTTGTTCTTGTTGTTCTTTTTGTTCTTGATGTTCTTGGTGATCTTGTTGTTCTTGTTGTTCTAGTTGTTGTTGTTGTTGTTGTTGTTGTTGTTGTTCTTGTTGTTGTTCTCGTTGTTCCCGTTGTTCTCGTTGTTCTCGTTGTTCTTGTTGTTCTTTTTGCTCTTGTTGTTCTTGTTGTCCTTGTTGTTGTTGTTGCTGTTGTTGTTCTTGTTGTTCATGTTGTTGTTGTTCTGGTTGATGCTGTTGTTCTTGTTCTTGTTTTTCTTGTTGTTCTTGTTGTTCTTGTTGCTCTTGTTGTTCTTGTTGTTGTTCTTGTTGTTCTTGTTGTTGTTGTTCATGCTGTTCTTGTTGTTGTTGCTCTTGCTGTTCTTGTTCTTGTTGTCCTTGTTGTTCTTTCTGTTCTTGTTGTTCTTGTTGTTGTTGTTGTTGTTCTTGCTGATCTTGTTGTAGATGTTGTTTTTGTTGATCTTGTTGTTCTTGTTGTTGTTCTTGTTGTCATTGTTGATCTTGTTGTTCTTGTTGTTCTCGTTGTTCTCGTTGTTTTTCTTGCTGTTCTGGTTGTTCTTGTTGATCTCGTAGTTCTCGTTGTTCTCGTTGTTCTCGTTGTTCTCGTTGTTCTCGTTGTTCTTGTTGTTCTTGTTGTTCTTGTTGTTCTTGTTGTTCTTGTTGTTCTTGTTGTTCGTGTTGTTCTTGTTGTTATTGTTGCTCTTGTTGCTCTTGTTGCTGTTGTTGATCTTGTTGTTCTGGTTGTTGATGTTCTTGTTGTTCATGTTGTTGTTGTTCTTTTTGTTCTTGTTGTTGTTGTTGTTGTTCTGGTTGTTGATGTTCTTGTTGTTCATGTTGTTGTTGTTCTTGATGTTCTTGTAGTTCTTGTTGTTCTTGTTGTTCTTTTTGTTCTTGGTGTTCTTGGTGTTCTTGTTGTTCTTGTTGTTCTAGTTGTTGTTGTTGTTGTTGTTGTTGTTGTTCTTGTTGTTGTTCTCGTTGTTCCCGTTGTTCTCGTTGTTCTCGTTGTTCTTGTTGTTCTTTTTGCTCTTGTTGTTCTTGTTGTCCTTGTTGTTGTTGTTGCTGTTGTTGTTCTTGTTGTTCATGTTGTTGTTGTTCTGGTTGATATTGTTGTTCTTGTTCTTGTTTTTCTTTTTGTTCTTGTTGTTCTTGTTGCTCTTGTTGTTCTTGTTGCTCTTGTTGTTCTTGTTGTTGTTCTTGTTGTTCTTGTTTTTGTTGTTCATGCGGTTCTTGTTGTTGTTGCTCTTGCTGTTCTTGTTCTTGTTGTCCTTGTTGTTCTTTCTGTTCTTGTTGTTCTTGTTGTTGTTGTTGTTGTTCTTGCTGTTCTTGTTGTAGATGTTGTTCTTGTTGTTCTTGTTGTTCTTGTTGTTCTTGTTGTTCTTGTTGTTCTTGTTGTTATTGTTGCTCTTGTTGCTCTTGTTGTTCTTGCTGCTCTGGTGGTTCATGCTGTTCTGGTTGTTCTTGTTGTTCTCGTTGTTCTCGTTGTTCTCGTTGTACTCGTTGTTCTCGTTGTTCTTGTTGTTCTTGTTGTTCTTGTTGTTCTTGTTGTTGTTGTTGTTGTTGTTGTTGTTGTTGTTGTTCTTGTTGTTCTTGTTGTTGTTGTTGTTCTTGTTGTTGTTGTTGTTGTTGTTCTTGTTGTTGTTCTAGTTGTTCTTGTTGTTGTTGTTCTGGTTGTTCTTGTTGTTCTTGTTGTTCCGGTTGTTCTTGTTGTTCTTTTTGTTCCGGTTGTTCTTGTTGTTCTTGTTGTTCTTGTTGTTCTTGTTGTTCTTGTTGTTCTTGTTGTTCTTGTTGTTCTTGTTGTTCTTGTTGTTTTTGCTGTTCATGTTGTTCTTGTTGTTCTTCTTGTTGTTGTTCTAGTTGTCCTTGTTGTTGTTGTCCTTGTTGTTCTTGTTGTTGTTGTCCTTGTTGTTCTTGTTGTGCTTGTTGTTCTTATTGATCTTGTTGTTCTTGTTGTTCTTGTTGCTCTTGTTGTTCTTGTTGCTCTTGTTGTTCTTGTTGTTGTTCTTGTTGTTCTTGTTGTTGTTGTTCATGCGGTTCTTGTTGTTGTTGCTCTTGCTGTTCTTGTTCTTGTTGTCCTTGTTGTTCTTTCTGTTCTTGTTGTTCTTGTTGTTGTTGTTGTTGTTGTTGTTGTTCTTGCTGTTATTGTTGTAGATGTTGTTTTTGTTGATCTTGTTGTTCTTGTTGTTCTTGTTGTTGTTCTTGTTGTTGTTGTTGTTGTTCTTGCTGTTCTTGTTGTAGTTGTTGTTGCTGTCCTTGTTATTGTTGTAGTTCTTGATGTTCTTGTTGTTCTTGTTGTTATTGTTGATCTTGTTGTTCTTGTTGTTCTTGTTGCTCTTGTTGTTCTTGTTGTTCTTGTTGTTCTTCTTGCTGTTCTGGTTGTTCTTGTTGTTCTCGTTGTTCTCGTTGTTCTCGTTGTTCTCGTTGTTCTCGTTGTTCTCGTTGTTCTTGTTGTTCTTGTTGTTCTTGTTGTTCTAGTTGTTGTTGTTGTTGTTGTTGTTCTTGTTGTTCTCGTTGTTTTTCTTGCTGTTCTGGTTGTTCTTGTTGTTCTCGTTGTTCTCGTTGTTCTCGTTGTTCTCGTTGTTCTCGTTGTTCTCGTTGTTCTCGTTGTTCTTGTTGTTCTTGTTGTTCTTGTTGTTCTTGTTGTTCTTGTTGTTGTTGTTGTTCTTATTTTTGTTGTTGTTTTTGTTGTTTTTCTTGCTGTTCTTGTTCTTGTTGTTCTTGTTGTTCTTGTTGTTCTTGTTGTTCTTGTTGCTCTTGTTGCTCTTGTTGATCTTGTTGTTCTTATTGTTCTTGTCGTTCTTGTTGCTCTTGTTGCTTTTGTTGCTCTTGTTGCTGTTGTTGTTCTTGTTGTTCTGGTTGTTGATGTTCTTGTTGTTCATGTTGTTGTTGATCTTGTTGTTCTTGTTGTTCTTGTTGTTCTTGTTGTTCTTGTTGTTCTTGTTGTTCTTGTTGTTCTTGTTGTTCTTGTTGTTCTGGTTGTTCTTGGTGTTCTTGTTGTTCCGGTTGTTCATGTTGTTGTTCTTGTTGTTGTTGTTGTTCTTATTTTTGTTGTCGTTGTTGTTGTTTTTCTTGCTGTTCTTGTTCTTGTTGTTCTTGTTGTTCTTGCTGGTCATGTTGTTCTTGTTGTTCTTGTTGTTCTTGTTGTTCCTGTTGTTCTTGTTGTTCTTGTTTTTCTTGTTGTTCATGTTGCTGTTGTTCTTGTTGATCTTGTTGTACTTGTTCTTGTTGTTCTTGTTGATCTTGTTGTACTTGTTCTTGTTGATCTTGTTGTTGTTCTTGTTGTTCTTGTTGTTCTTATTGTTCTTGTTGTTCTTGTTGTTCTTGTTGTTCTTGTTGTTCTTGTTGTTCTTGTTGTTCTTGTTGTTCTTGTTGTTCTTATTGTTCTTGTTGTTCATGTTGTTCTTGTTGTTCCTCTTGTTGTTGTTCTAGTTGTCCTTGTTGTTGTTGTTCTCGTTGTTCTCGTTGTTCTCGTTGTTCTCGTTGTTCTCGTTGTTCTCGTTGCTCTTGTTGCTCTTGTTGCTCTTGTTGCTCTTGTTGCTCTTGTTGCTCTTGTTGCTGTTGTTGTTCTTGTTGTTCTGGTTGTTGATGTTCTTGTTGTTCATGTTGTTGTTGTTCTTGATGTTCTTGTTGTTCTTGTTGTTCTTGGTGTTCTCGTTGTTCTTGTTGTTTTAGTTGTTGTTGTTGTTGTTGTTCTTGTTGTTGTTCTCGTTGTTCTCGTTGTTCTCGTTGTTCTCGTTGTTCTTGTTGTTCTTTTTGTTCTTGTTGTTCTTGTTGTTCTTGTTGTTCTTGTTGTTCTTGTTGTTCTTGTTGTTCTTCTTGTTGTTGTTCTAGTTGTCCTTGTTGTTGTTGTTCTGGTTGTTCTTGTTGTTCTTGTTGTTCCGGTTGTTCTTGTTGTTCTTGTTGTTCTTGCTGTTCATGTTGTCTTGTTGTCCTTGTTGTTCTAGTTGTTCCTGTTGTTCTTGTTGTTCTTGTTGTTCTTGTTGTTGTTGTTCTAGTTGTTCTTGTTGTTGTTGTTCTGGTTGTTCTTGTTGTTCTTGTTGTTCCGGTTGTTCATGTTGTTGTTCTTGTTGTTGTTGTTGTTCTTATTTTTGTTGTTGTTTTTGTTGTTTTTCTTGCTGTTCTTGTTCTTGTTGTTCTTGTTGTTCTAGTTGTTCTTGTTGCTCTTGTTGCTCTTGTTGATCTTGTTGTTCTTATTGTTCTTGTCGTTCTTGTTGCTCTTGTTGCTTTTGTTGCTCTTGTTGCTGTTGTTGTTCTTGTTGTTCTGGTTGTTGATGTTCTTGTTGTTCATGTTGTTGTTGATCTTGTTGTTCTTGTTGTTCTTGTTGTTCTTGTTGTTCTTGTTGTTCTTGTTGTTCTGGTTGTTCTTGGTGTTCTTGTTGTTCCGGTTGTTCATGTTGTTGTTCTTGTTGTTGTTGTTGTTCTTATTTTTGTTGTCGTTGTTGTTGTTTTTCTTGCTGTTCTTGTTCTTGTTGTTCTTGTTGTTCTTGCTGGTCATGTTGTTCTTGTTGTTCTTGTTGTTCTTGTTGTTCTTGTTGTTCTTGTTGTTCTTGTTGTTCTTGTTGTTCTTGTTTTTCTTGTTGTTCATGTTGCTGTTGTTCTTGTTGATCTTGTTGTACTTGTTCTTGTTGTTCTTGTTGATCTTGTTGTACTTGTTCTTGTTGATCTTGTTGTTGTTCTTGTTGTTCTTGTTGTTCTTATTGTTCTTGTTGTTCTTGTTGTTCTTGTTGTTCTTGTTGTTCTTGTTGTTCTTGTTGTTCTTATTGTTCTTGTTGTTCATGTTGTTCTTGTTGTTCCTCTTGTTGTTGTTCTAGTTGTCCTTGTTGTTGTTGTTCTCGTTGTTCTCGTTGTTCTCGTTGTTCTCGTTGTTCTCGTTGTTCTCGTTGCTCTTGTTGCTCTTGTTGCTCTTGTTGCTCTTGTTGCTCTTGTTGCTCTTGTTGCTGTTGTTGTTCTTGTTGTTCTGGTTGTTGATGTTCTTGTTGTTCATGTTGTTGTTGTTCTTGATGTTCTTGTTGTTCTTGTTGTTCTTGTTGCTCTTGGTGTTCTCGTTGTTCTTGTTGTTTTAGTTGTTGTTGTTGTTGTTGTTCTTGTTGTTGTTCTCGTTGTTCTCGTTGTTCTCGTTGTTCTCGTTGTTCTTGTTGTTCTTTTTGTTCTTGTTGTTCTTGTTGTTCCTGTTGTCCTTGTTGTTGTTGTTGCTGTTGTTGTTCTTGTTGTTCATGTTGTTGTTGTTCTGGTTGATGTTGTTGTTCTTGTTCTTGTTTTTCTTGTTGTTCTTGTTGCTCATGTTGTTGTGGTTCTGGTAGATGTTGTTGTTCTTGTTGCTCATGTTGTTCTTGTTGTTCTTGTTGTTCTTGTTGTACTTGTTGTTCTTGTTGTTCTTGTTGTTCTTCTTGTTGTTGTTCTAGTTGTCCTTGTTGTTGTTGTTCAGGTTGTTCTTGTTGTTCTTGTTGTTCCGGTTGTTCTTGTTGTTCTTGTTGTTCTTGCTGTTCATGTTGTCTTGTTGTCCTTGTTGTTCTAGTTGTTCTTGTTGTTCTTGTTGTTCTTGTTGTTCTTGTTGTTGTTGTTCTAGTTGTTCTTGTTGTTGTTGTTCTGGTTGTTCTTGTTGTTCTTGTTGTTCCGGTTGTTCATGTTGTTGTTCTTGTTGTTGTTGTTGTTCTTATTTTTGTTGTTGTTTTTGTTGTTTTTCTTGCTGTTCTTGTTCTTGTTGTTCTTGTTGTTCTTGTTGTTCTTGTTGTTCTTGTTGCTCTTGTTGCTCTTGTTGATCTTGTTGTTCTTATTGTTCTTGTCGTTCTTGTTGCTCTTGTTGCTTTTGTTGCTCTTGTTGCTGTTGTTGTTCTTGTTGTTCTGGTTGTTGATGTTCTTGTTGTTCATGTTGTTGTTGATCTTGTTGTTCTTGTTGTTCTTGTTGTTCTTGTTGTTCTGGTTGTCTTGGTGTTCTTGTTGTTCCGGTTGTTCATGTTGTTGTTCTTGTTGTTGTTGTTGTTCTTATTTTTGTTGTCGTTGCCGTTGTTTTTCTTGCTGTTCTTGTTCTTGTTGTTCTTGTTGTTCTTGCTGGTCATGTTGTTCTTGTTGTTCTTGTTGTTCTTGTTGTTCTTGTTGTTCTTGTTGTTCTTGTTTTTCTTGTTGTTCATGTTGCTGTTGTTCTTGTTGATCTTGTTGTACTTGTTCTTGTTGTTCTTGTTGATCTTGTTGTACTTGTTCTTGTTGATCTTGTTGTTGTTCTTGTTGTTCTTGTTGTTCTTATTGTTCTTGTTGTTCTTGTTGTTCTTGTTGTTCTTGTTATTCTTGTTGTTCTTGTTGTTCTTGTTGTTCTTATTGTTCTTGTTGTTCATGTTGTTCTTGTTGTTCCTCTTGTTGTTGTTCTAGTTGTCCTTGTTGTTGTTGTTCTCGTTGTTCTCGTTGTTCTCGTTGTTCTCGTTGTTCTCGTTGTTCTCGTTGTTCTCGTTGTTCTCGTTGTTCTCGTTGCTCTTGTTGCTCTTGTTGCTCTTGTTGCTCTTGTTGCTCTTGTTGCTCTTGTTGCTCTTGTTGCTGTTGTTGTTCTTGTTGTTCTGGTTGTTGATGTTCTTGTTGTTCATGTTGTTGTTGTTCTTGATGTTCTTGTTGTTCTTGTTGTTCTTGTTGTTCTTGTTGTTCTTGGTGTTCTCGTTGTTCTTGTTGTTTTAGTTGTTGTTGTTGTTGTTGTTCTTGTTGTTGTTCTCGTTGTTCTCGTTGTTCTCGTTGTTCTCGTTGTTCTTGTTGTTCTTTTTGTTCTTGTTGTTCTTGTTGTTCTTGTTGTCCTTGTTGTTGTTGTTGCTGTTGTTGTTCTTGTTGTTCATGTTGTTGTTGTTCTGGTTGATGTTGTTGTTCTTGTTCTTGTTTTTCTTGTTGTTCTTGTTGTTCTTGTTGTTGTTGTTGTTCTTGTTGTGGTTCGTGTTGTTCTTGTTGTTGTTCTTATTTTTGTTGTTCTTGTTGTTGTTGTTGTTCTTCCTGTTCTTGTTCTTGTTGTTCTTGTTGTTCTTGTTGTTCTTGTTGTTCTTGTTGTTCTTGTTGTTCTTGTTGTTCTTGTTGTTCTTGTTGTTCTTGTTGTTTTTGTTGATCTTGTTGTTCTTGTTGTTCTTGTTGTTCTTCTTGTTCTTCTTGTTCTTCTTGCTGTTCTGGTTGTTCTTCTTGCTGTTCTGGTTGTTCTTGTTGTTCTCGTTGTTCTCGTTGTTCTCGTTGTTCTCGTTGTTCTCGTTGTTCTCGTTGTTCTCGTTGTTCTCGTTGTTCTTGTTGTTCTTGTTGTTCTTGTTGTTCTTGTTGTTCTTGTTGTTCTTGTTGTTCTTGTTGTTCTTGTTGTTCTTGTTGTTCTTGTTGTTCTTGTTGTTCTTGTTGTTCTTCTTGTTCTTGTTGTTCTTGTTGTTCTTGTTGTTCTTGTTGTTCTTGTTGTTCTTGTTGTTCTTGTTGTTCTTGTTGTTCTTGTTGTTCTTGTTGTTCTTGTTGTTCTTGTTGTTCTTGTTGTTCTTGTTCTTGTTGTTGTTGTTCTGGTTGTTCTTGTTGTTCTTGTTGTTCCGGTTGTTCTTGTTGTTGTTGTTGTTCTTGTTTTTGTTGTTCTTGTTGTTGTTGTTGTTGTTGTTCTTGCTGTTCTTGTTCTTGATGCTCTTGTTGTTCTTGATGTTCTTGTTGTTGTTGTTGTTGTTGTCCTTGTTGTTCTTGTTGTTCTTGTTGTTCTTGTTGTTCTTGTTGTTCTTGTTGTTCTTGTTGTTCTTGTTGTTCTTGTTGTTCTTGTTGTTCTTGTTGCTCTTGTTGTTCTTGTTGTTCTTGTTGTTCTTGTTGTTCTTGTTGTTCTTGTTGTTCTTGTTGTTCTTGTTGTTCTTGTTGTTCTTGTTGTTCTTGTTGTTCTTGTTGTTCTTGTTGTTCTTGTTGTTCTTGTTGTTCTTGTTGTTCTTGTTGTTCTTGTTGTTCTTGTTGTTCTTGTTCTTGTTGTTGTTGTTCTGGTTGTTCTTGTTGTTCTTGTTGTTCTTGTTGTTCTTGTTGTTCTTGTTGCTCTTGTTGTTCTTGTTGTTCTTGTTGTTCTTGTTGTTCTTGTTGTTCTTGTTGTTCTTGTTGTTCTTGTTGCTCTTGTTGCTCTTGTTGCTCTTGTTGCTCTTGTTGCATTTGTTGCTGTTGTTGTTCTTGTTGTTCTGGTTGTTGATGTTCTTGTTGTTCATGTTGTTGTTGTTCTTGTTGTTCTTGATGTTCTTGTTGTTCTTGTTGTTCTTGTTGTTCTTGTTGTTCTTGTTGTTCATGTTGTTCTTGTTGTTCTTGTTGTTATTGTTGATCTTGTTGTTCTTGTTGTTCTTGTTGTTCTTGTTGTTTTCTTGTTGTTCTTGTTGTTCTTCTTGCTGTTCTGGTTGTTCTTGTTGTTCTCGTTGTTCTCGTTGTTCTTTTTGTTCTTGGTGTTCTTGGTGTTCTTGTTGTTCTTGTTGTTCTAGTTGTTGTTGTTGTTGTTGTTGTTGTTGTTGTTGTTCTTGTTGTTCTTGTTGCTCTTGTTGCTCTTGTTGTTCTTGTTGTTCTTGTTGTTCTTGTTGTTATTGTTGATCTTGTTGTTCTTGTTGTTCTTGTTGTTCTCGTTGTTCTTCTTGCTGTTCTGGTTGTTCTTGTTGTTCTCGTTGTTCTCGTTGTTCTCGTTGTTCTCGTTGTTCTCGTTGTTCTCGTTGTTCTCGTTGTTCTTGTTGTTCTTGTTGATCTTGTTGTTCTTGTTGTTCTTGTTGTTCTTGTTGTTCGTGTTGTTCTTGTTGTTATTGTTGCTCTTGTTGCTCTTGTTGCTGTTGTTGTTCTTGTTGTTCTGGTTGTTGATGTTCTTGTTGTTCATGTTGTTGTTGTTCTTTTTGTTCTTGTTGTTGTTGTTGTTGTTGTTCTGGTTGTTGATGTTCTTGTTGTTCATGTTGTTGTTGTTCTTGATGTTCTTGTTGTTCTTGTTGTTCTTGTTGTTCTTTTTGTTCTTGATGTTCTTGGTGATCTTGTTGTTCTTGTTGTTCTAGTTGTTGTTGTTGTTGTTGTTGTTGTTGTTGTTGTTCTCGTTGTTCCCGTTGTTCTCGTTGTTCTCGTTGTTCTTGTTGTTCTTTTTGCTCTTGTTGTTCTTGTTGTCCTTGTTGTTGTTGTTGCTGTTGTTGTTCTTGTTGTTCATGTTGTTGTTGTTCTGGTTGATGCTGTTGTTCTTGTTCTTGTTTTTCTTGTTGTTCTTGTTGTTCTTGTTGCTCTTGTTGTTCTTGTTGTTGTTCTTGTTGTTCTTGTTGTTGTTGTTCATGCGGTTCTTGTTGTTGTTGCTCTTGCTGTTCTTGTTCTTGTTGTCCTTGTTGTTCTTTCTGTTCTTGTTGTTCTTGTTGTTGTTGTTGTTGTTCTTGCTGATCTTGTTGTAGATGTTGTTTTTGTTGATCTTGTTGTTCTTGTTGTTGTTCTTGTTGTCATTGTTGATCTTGTTGTTCTTGTTGTTCTTGTTGTTCTCGTTGTTTTTCTTGCTGTTCTGGTTGTTCTTGTTGATCTCGTAGTTCTCGTTGTTCTCGTTGTTCTCGTTGTTCTCGTTGTTCTCGTTGTTCTTGTTGTTCTTGTTGTTCTTGTTGTTCTTGTTGTTCTTGTTGTTCTTGTTGTTCGTGTTGTTCTTGTTGTTATTGTTGCTCTTGTTGCTCTTGTTGCTGTTGTTGATCTTGTTGTTCTGGTTGTTGATGTTCTTGTTGTTCATGTTGTTGTTGTTCTTTTTGTTCTTGTTGTTGTTGTTGTTGTTGTTCTGGTTGTTGATGTTCTTGTTGTTCATGTTGTTGTTGTTCTTGATGTTCTTGTAGTTCTTGTTGTTCTTGTTGTTCTTTTTGTTCTTGGTGTTCTTGGTGTTCTTGTTGTTCTTGTTGTTCTAGTTGTTGTTGTTGTTGTTGTTGTTGTTCTTGTTGTTGTTCTCGTTGTTCCCGTTGTTCTCGTTGTTCTCGTTGTTCTTGTTGTTCTTTTTGCTCTTGTTGTTCTTGTTGTCCTTGTTGTTGTTGTTGCTGTTGTTGTTCTTGTTGTTCATGTTGTTGTTGTTCTGGTTGATATTGTTGTTCTTGTTCTTGTTTTTCTTGTTGTTCTTGTTGTTCTTGTTGCTCTTGTTGTTCTTGTTGCTCTTGTTGTTCTTGTTGTTGTTCTTGTTGTTCTTGTTTTTGTTGTTCATGCGGTTCTTGTTGTTGTTGCTCTTGCTGTTCTTGTTCTTGTTGTCCTTGTTGTTCTTTCTGTTCTTGTTGTTCTTGTTGTTGTTGTTGTTGTTCTTGCTGTTCTTGTTGTAGATGTTGTTCTTGTTGTTCTTGTTGTTCTTGTTGTTCTTGTTGTTCTTGTTGTTCTTGTTGTTATTATTGCTCTTGTTGCTCTTGTTGTTCTTGCTGTTCTGGTGGTTCATGCTGTTCTGGTTGTTCTTGTTGTTCTCGTTGTTCTCGTTGTTCTCGTTGTACTCGTTGTTCTCGTTGTTCTTGTTGTTCTTGTTGTTCTTGTTGTTCTTGTTGTTGTTGTTGTTGTTGTTGTTGTTCTTGTTGTTCTTGTTGTTGTTGTTGTTCTTGTTGTTGTTGTTGTTGTTGTTCTTGTTGTTGTTCTAGTTGTTCTTGTTGTTGTTGTTCTGGTTGTTCTTGTTGTTCTTGTTGTTCCGGTTGTTCTTGTTGTTCTTTTTGTTCCGGTTGTTCTTGTTGTTCTTGTTGTTCTTGTTGTTCTTGTTGTTCTTGTTGTTCTTGTTGTTCTTGTTGTTCTTGTTGTTCTTGTTGTTCTTGTTGTTTTTGCTGTTCATGTTGTTCTTGTTGTTCTTCTTGTTGTTGTTCTAGTTGTCCTTGTTGTTGTTGTCCTTGTTGTTCTTGTTGTTGTTGTCCTTGTTGTTCTTGTTGTGCTTGTTGTTCTTATTGATCTTGTTGTTCTTGTTGTTCTTGTTGCTCTTGTTGTTCTTGTTGCTCTTGTTGTTCTTGTTGTTGTTCTTGTTGTTCTTGTTGTTGTTGTTCATGCGGTTCTTGTTGTTGTTGCTCTTGCTGTTCTTGTTCTTGTTGTCCTTGTTGTTCTTTCTGTTCTTGTTGTTCTTGTTGTTGTTGTTGTTGTTGTTGTTCTTGCTGTTATTGTTGTAGATGTTGTTTTTGTTGATCTTGTTGTTCTTGTTGTTCTTGTTGTTGTTCTTGTTGTTGTTGTTGTTGTTCTTGCTGTTCTTGTTGTAGTTGTTGTTGCTGTCCTTGTTATTGTTGTAGTTCTTGATGTTCTTGTTGTTCTTGTTGTTATTGTTGATCTTGTTGTTCTTGTTGTTCTTGTTGCTCTTGTTGTTCTTGTTGTTCTTGTTGTTCTTCTTGCTGTTCTGGTTGTTCTTGTTGTTCTCGTTGTTCTCGTTGTTCTCGTTGTTCTCGTTGTTCTCGTTGTTCTCGTTGTTCTTGTTGTTCTTGTTGTTCTTGTTGTTCTAGTTGTTGTTGTTGTTGTTGTTGTTCTTGTTGTTCTCGTTGTTTTTCTTGCTGTTCTGGTTGTTCTTGTTGTTCTCGTTGTTCTCGTTGTTCTCGTTGTTCTCGTTGTTCTCGTTGTTCTCGTTGTTCTCGTTGTTCTTGTTGTTCTTGTTGTTCTTGTTGTTCTTGTTGTTCTTGTTGTTCTTATTGTTCTTGTTGTTCATGTTGTTCTTGTTGTTCTTCTTGTTGTTGTTCTAGTTGTCCTTGTTGTTGTTGTTCTCGTTGTTCTCGTTCTCGTTGTTCTTGTTGTTCTTGTTGTTCTCGTTGTTCTTGTTCTCGTTGTTCTTGTTGTTCTTGTTGTTCTTGTTGTTCTTGTTGTTCTTGTTGTTCTTGTTGTTCTTGTTGTTCTTGTTGTTCTTGTTGTTCTTGTTGTTCTTGTTGTTCTTGTTGTTCTTGTTGTTCTTGTTGTTCTTGTTGTTCTTGTTGTTCTTGTTGTTCTTGTTGTTCTTGTTGTTCTTGTTGTTCTTGTTGTTCTTGTTGTTCTTGTTGTTCTTGTTGTTCTTGTTGTTCTTGTTGTTCTTGTTGTTCTTGTTGTTCTTGTTGTTCTTGTTGTTCTTGTTGTTCTTGTTGTTCTTGTTGTTCTTGTTGTTCTTGTTGTTCTTGTTGTTCTTGTTGTTCTTGTTGTTCTTGTTGTTCTTGTTGTTCTTCTTGCTGTTCTGGTTGTTCTTCTTGCTGTTCTGGTTGTTCTTGTTGTTCTCGTTGTTCTCGTTGTTCTCGTTGTTCTCGCTGTTCTCGTTGTTCTCGTTGTTCTCGTTGTTCTCGTTGCTCTCGTTGTTCTCGTTGTTCTTGTTGTTCTTGTTGTTCTTGTTGTTCTTGTTGTTCTTGTTGTTGTTGTTCTAGTTGTTCTTGTTGTTGTTGTTCTGGTTGTTCTTGTTGTTCTTGTTGTTCCGGTTGTTCATGTTGTTGTTCTTGTTGTTGTTGTTGTTCTTATTTTTGTTGTTGTTTTTGTTGTTTTTCTTGCTGTCCTTGTTCTTGTTGTTCTTGTTGTTCTTGTTGTTCTTGTTGTTCTTGTTGCTCTTGTTGCTCTTGTTGATCTTGTTGTTCTTATTGTTCTTGTCGTTCTTGTTGCTCTTGTTGCTTTTGTTGCTCTTGTTGCTGTTGTTGTTCTTGTTGTTCTGGTTGTTGATGTTCTTGTTGTTCATGTTGTTGTTGATCTTGTTGTTCATGTTGTTGTTGATCTTGTTGTTCTTGTTGTTCTTGTTGTTCTTGTTGTTCTTGTTGTTCTTGGTGTTCTTGTTGTTGTTGTTGTTCTTGTTGTTGTTCTCGTTGTTCTCGTTGTTCTCGTTGTTCTCGTTGTTCTCGTTGTTCTCGTTGTTCTTGTTGTTCTTTTTGTTCTTGTTGTTCTTGTTGTTCTTGTTGTTCTTGTTGTTCTTGTTGTTCTTCTTGTTGTTGTTCTAGTTGTCCTTGTTGTTGTTGTTCTGGTTGTTCTTGTTGTTCTTGTTGTTCCGGTTGTTCTTGTTGTTCTTGTTGTTCTTGCTGTTCACGTTGTCTTGTTGTCCTTGTTGTTCTAGTTGTTCTTGTTGTTCTTGTTGTTCTTGTTGTTCTTGTTGTTGTTGTTCTAGTTGTTCTTGTTGTTGTTGTTCTGGTTGTTCTTGTTGTTCTTGTTGTTCCGGTTGTTCATGTTGTTGTTCTTGTTGTTGTTGTTGTTCTTATTTTTGTTGTTGTTTTTGTTGTTTTTCTTGCTGTTCTTGTTCTTGTTGTTCTTGTTGTTCTAGTTGTTCTAGTTGTTCTTATTGTTCTTGTTGTTCTTGTTGTTCTTGTTGTTGTTGTGCTAGTTGTTCTTGTTGTTGTTGTTCTGGTTGTTCTTGTTGTTCTTGTTGTTCCGGTTGTTCATGTTGTTGTTCTTGTTGTTGTTGTTGTTCTTATTTTTGTTGTCGTTGTTGTTGTTTTTCTTGCTGTTCTTGTTCTTGTTGTTCTTGTTGTTCTTGCTGGTCATGTTGTTCTTGTTGTTCTTGTTGTTCTTGTTGTTCTTGTTGTTCTTGTTGTTCATGCTGTTCTTGTTGTTCTTGTTGTTCTTGTTGTTCTTGTTGTTCTTGTTGTTCTTGTTGTTCTTGTTGTTCTTGTTGTTCTTGTTGCTCTTGTTGTTCTTGTTGTTCTTGTTTTTCTTGTTGTTCATGTTGCTGTTGTTCTTGTTGATCTTGTTGTACTTGTTCTTGTTGTTCTTGTTGATCTTGTTGTACTTGTGCTTGTTGATCTTGTTGTTGTTCTTGTTGTTCTTGTTGTTCTTGTTGTTCCTGTTGTTCTTATTGTTCTTGTTGTTCTTGTTGTTCTTGTTGCTCTCGTCGTTGTTGTTCCCGTTGTTCTTGTTCTTGTTGTTCTTGTTGTTCTTGTTGCTCTCGTCGTTGTTGTTCCCGTTGTTCTTGTTCTTGTTGTTCTTGTTGTTGTTGTTCTTGTTCTTGTTCTTGTTGTTGTTGTTGTTGTTGTTGTTGTTGTCGTTGTTGTTGTTCTTGTTGTTCTTGTTGTTCTTGTTGTTCTTGTTGTCGTTGTTGTTGTTGTTGTTGTTCTTGTTGTTCTTGTTGTTCTTGTTGTTCTTGTTGTTCTTGTTGTTCTTGTTGTTCTTGTTGTTCTTGCTGTTCTTGTTGTTCTTGTTGTTCTTGTTGTTCTTGTTGTTCTTGTTGTTCTTGTTGTTCTTGTTGTTCTTGTTGTTCTTATTGTTCTTGTTGTTCATGTTGTTCTTGTTGTTCTTCTTGTTGTTGTTCTAGTTGTCCTTGTTGTTGTTGTTGTCCTTGTTGTTCTTGTTGTTGTTGTCCTTGTTGTTCTTGTTGTGCTTGTTGTTCTTGTTGATCTTGTTGTTCTTGTTGCTCTTGTTGCTCTTGTTGTTCTTGTTGCTCTTGTTGTTCTTGTTGCTCTTGTTGTTCTTGTTGTTCTTGTTTTTGTTGTTCTTGTTGTTGTTGTTCTTGTCGTTGTGGTTCTTGTTGTTCCTGTTGTTGTTGTTGTTCTTGTTGTAGTTGTAGTTGTTGTCCTTGTTATTGTGTAGTTCTTGTTGTTCTTGTTGTTCTTGTTGTTCTTGTTGTTCTTGTTGTTCTTGTTGTTCTTGTTGTTCTTGTTGTTCTTGTTGTTCTTGTTGTTCTTGTTGTTCTTGTTGTTTTTGTTGATCTTGTTGTTCTTGTTGTTCTTGTTGTTCTTGTTGTTCTTGTTGTTCTTCTTGCTGTTCTGGTTGTTCTTCTTGCTGTTCTTGTTGTTCTCGTTGTTCTCGTTGTTCTCGTTGTTCTCGTTGTTCTCGTTGTTCTCGTTGTTCTCGTTGTTCTTGTTGTTCTCGTTGTTCTTGTTGTTCTTGTTGTTCTTGTTGTTCTTGTTGTTCTTGTTGTTCTTGTTGTTCTTGTTGTTCTTGTTGTTCTTGTTGTTCTTGTTGTTCTTGTTGTTCTTGTTGTTCTTGTTGTTCTTGTTGTTCTTGTTGTTCTTGTTGTTCTTATTGTTCTTGTTGTTCATGTTGTTCTTGTTGTTGTTCTAGTTGTCCTTGTTGTTGTTGTTCTCGTTGTTCTCGTTGTTCTCGTTGTTCTCGTTCTCGTTGTTCTTGTTGTTCTTGTTGTTCTTGTTGTTCTTGTTGTTCTTGTTGTTCTTGTTGTTCTTGTTGTTCTTGTTGTTCTTGTTGTTCTTGTTGTTCTTGTTGTTCTTGTTGTTCTTGTTGTTCTTGTTGTTCTTGTTGTTCTTCTTGCTGTTCTGATTGTTCTTGTTGTTCTTGTTATTCTTGTTGTTCTCGTTGTTCTCGTTGTTCTCGTTGTTCTCGTTGTTCTCGTTGTTCTCGTTGCTCTCGTTGATCTTGTTGTTCTTGTTGTTCTTGTTGTTCTCGTTGTTCTCGTTGTTCTCGTTGTTCTCGTTCTCGTTGTTCTTGTTGTTCTTGTTGTTCTTGTTGTTCTTGTTGTTCTTGTTGTTCTTGTTGTCCTTGTTGTTCTTGTTGTTCTTGTTGTTCTTGTTGTTCTTATTGTTCTTGTTGTTCTTGTTGTTCTTCTTGTTGTTGTTCTAGTTCTCGTTGTTCTCGTTGTTCTCGTTGTTCTCGTTGTTCTCGTTGTTCTCGTTGTTCTTGTTGTTCTTGTTGTTCTTGTTGTTCTTGTTGTTCTTGTTGTTCTTGTTGTTCTTGTTGTTCTTGTTGTTCTTGTTGTTCTTGTTGTTCTTGTTGTTCTTGTTGTTCTTGCTGTTCTTGTTGATCTTGTTGTTCTTATTGTTCTTGTTGTTCATGTTGTTCTTGTTGTTCTTCTTGTTGTTGTTCTAGTTGTCCTTGTTGTTGTTGTTCTTGTTGTTCTTGTTGTTCTTGTTGTTCTTGTTGTTCTTGTTGCTCTTGTTGTTCTTGTTGTTCTTGTTGTTCTTGTTGTTCTTGTTGTTCTTGCTGTTCTTGTTGTTCTTGTTGTTCATGTTGTTCTTGTTGTTCTTCTTGTTGTTGTTCTAGTTGTCCTTGTTGTTGTTGTTCTGGTTGTTCTTGTTGTTCCGGTTGTTCTTGTTGTTCTTGTTGTTCTTGCTGTTCATGTTGTCTTGTTGTCCTTGTTGTTCTAGTTGTTCTTGTTGTTCTTGTTGTTCTTGTTGTTCTTGTTGTTGTTGTTCTAGTTGTTCTTGTTGTTGTTGTTCTGGTTGTTCTTGTTGTTCTTGTTGTTCCGGTTGTTCATGTTGTTGTTCTTGTTGTTGTTGTTGTTCATATTTCTGTTGTTGTTTTTATTGTTTTTCTTGCTGTTCTTGTTCTTGTTGTTCTTGTTGTTCTTGTTGCTCTTGTTGCTCTTGTTGATCTTGTTGTTCTTGTTGTTCTTGTCGTTCTTGTTGTTCTTGTTGTTCTTGTTGCTCTCGTTGTTGTTGTTCCCGTTGTTCTGGTTCTTGTTGTTCTTGTTGTTGTGTTCCCGTTGTTCTTGTTCTTGTTGTTGTTGTTCTTGTTGTCGTTGTTGTTGTTGTTGTTGTTCTTGTTGTTCTTGTTGTTCTTGTTGTTCTTGTTGTTCTTGTTGTTCTTGTCGTTCTGGTTGTTCTTGTTGTTCTTGTTGTTCTTGTTGTTCTTGTCGTTCTTTCTGTTTTTGCTGTTCATGTTGTTCTTGTTGTTCTTCTTGTTGTTGTTCTAGTTGTCCTTGTTGTTGTTGTCCTTGTTGTTCTTGTTGTTGTCCTTGTTGTTCTTGTTGTGCTTGTTGTTCTTGTTGATCTTGTTGTTCTTGTTGCTCTTGTTGCTCTTGTTGCTCTTGTTGTTCTTGTTGCTCTTGTTGTTCTTGTTGCTCTTGTTGTTCTCGTTGTTGTTCTTGTTGTTCTTGTTTTTGTTTTTCTTGTTGTTGTTGTTCTTGTCGTTGTGGTTCTTGTTGTTCCTGTTGTTGTTGTTGTTCTTGTTGTTCTTGTTGTTGTTGTTCATGTGGTTCTTGTTGTTGTTGCTCTTGCTGTTCTTGTTCTTGTTGTCCTTGTTGTTCTTTCTGTTCTTGTTGTTCTTGTTGTTGTTGTTGTTCTTGCTGTTCTTGTTGTAGTTGTTGTTTTTGTTGATCTTGTTGTTCTTGTTGTTCTTGTTGTTGTTCTTGTTGTTGTTGTTGTTCTTGCTGTTCTTGTTGTAGTTGTAGTTGTTGTCCTTGTTATTGTTGTAGTTCTTGTTGTTCTTGTTGTTCTTGTTGTTCTTGTTGTTCTTGTTGTTCTTGTTGTTCTTGTTGTTCTTGTTGTTCTTGTTGTTCTTGTTGTTCTTGTTGTTCTTGTTGTTCTTGTTGTTCCTGTTGTTTTTGTTGATCTTGTTGTTCTTGTTGTTCTTGTTGTTCTTGTTGTTCTTGTTGTTCTTCTTGCTGTTCTGGTTGTTCTTCTTGCTGTTCTGGTTGTTCTTGTTGTTCTCGTTGTTCTCGTTGTTCTCGTTGCTCTCGCTGTTCTCGTTGTTCTCGTTGTTCTCGTTGTTCTCGTTGCTCTCGTTGTTCTCGTTGCTCTTGTTGTTCTTGTTGTTCTTGTTGTTCTTGTTGTTCTTGTTGTTCTTGTTGTTCTTGTTGTTCTTGTTGTTCTTGTTGTTCTTGTTGTTCTTGTTGTTCTTGTTGTTCTTGTTGTTCTTGTTGTACTTGTTGTTCTTGTTGTTCTTGTTGTTCTTGTTGTTCTTCTTGTTGTTGTTCTAGTTGTCCTTGTTGTTGTTGTTCTGGTTGTTCTTGTTGTTCTTGTTGTTCCGGTTGTTCTTTTTGTTCTTGTTGTTCTTGCTGTTCATGTTGTCTTGTTGTCCTTGTTGTTCTAGTTGTTCTTGTTGTTCTTGTTGTTCTTGTTGTTCTTGTTGTTGTTGTTCTAGTTGTTCTTGTTGTTGTTGTTCTGGTTGTTCTTGTTGTTCTTGTTGTTCCGGTTGATCATGTTGTTGTTCTTGTTGTTGTTGTTGTTCTTATTTTTGTTGTTGTTTTTGTTGTTTTTCTTGCTGTTCTTGTTCTTGTTGTTCTTGTTGTTCTTGTTGTTCTTGTTGTTCTTGTTGCTCTTGTTGCTCTTGTTGATCTTGTTGTTCTTATTGTTCTTGTCGTTCTTGTTGCTCTTGTTGCTTTTGTTGCTTTTGTTGCTGTTGTTGTTCTTGTTGTTCTGGTTGTTGATGTTCTTGTTGTTCATGTTGTTGTTGATGTTGTTGTTCTTGTTGTTCTTGTTGTTCTTGTTGTTCTGGTTGTTCTTGGTGTTCTTGTTGTTCCGGTTGTTCATGTTGTTGTTCTTGTTGTTGTTGTTGTTCTTATTTTTGTTGTCGTTGTTGTTGTTTTTCTTGCTGTTCTTGTTCTTGTTGTTCTTGTTGTTCTTGCTGGTCATGTTGTTCTTGTTGTTCTTGTTGTTCTTGTTGTTCTTGTTGTTCTTGTTGTTCTTGTTGTTCTTGTTGTTCTTGTCGCTCTTGTTGTTCTTGTTGTTCTTCTTGTTCTTCTTGTTCTTGTTGTTGTTATTGTTGTTGTTGTTCTTGTTGTTCTTGTTGTTCTTGTTGTTCCTGTTGTTCTTGTTGTTCTTGTTGTTCTTGTTGTTCTTGTTGTTCTTGTTGTTCTTGTTGTTCTTGTTGTTCTTGCTGTTGTTGTTCCTGTTGTTCTTGTTGTTGTTGTTGTTGTTGTTGTTGTTGTTCTTGCTGTTCTTGTTCTTGTTGCTCTTGTTGTTCTTGTTGTTCTTGTTGTTCTTGTTGTTCTTGTTGTTCTTGTTGTTCTTGTTGTTCTTGTTGTTCTTGTTGGTCTTGTTGTTCTTGTTGTTCTTGTTGTTCTTGTTGTTCTTGTTGTTCTTGTTGTTCTTGTTGTTCTTGTTGCTCTTGTTGCTCTTGTTGTTCTTGTTGTTCTTGTTGTTCTTATTGTTCTTGTTGTTCATGTTGTTCTTGTTGTTCCTCTTGTTGTTGTTCTAGTTGTCCTTGTTGTTGTTGTTCTCGTTGTTCTCGTTGTTCTCGTTGTTCTCGTTGTTCTCGTTGTTCTCGTTGCTCTTGTTGCTCTTGTTGCTCTTGTTGCTCTTGTTGCTCTTGTTGCTGTTGTTGTTCTTGTTGTTCTGGTTGTTGATGTTCTTGTTGTTCATGTTGTTGTTGTTCTTGATGTTCTTGTTGTTCTTGTTGTTCTTGTTGTTCTTGGTGTACTCGTTGTTCTTGTTGTTTTAGTTGTTGTTGTTGTTGTTGTTCTTGTTGTTGTTCTCGTTGTTCTCGTTGTTCTCGTTGTTCTCGTTGTTCTTGTTGTTCTTTTTGTTCTTGTTGTTCTTGTTGTTCTTGTTGTTCTTCTTGTTGTTGTTCTAGTTGTCCTTGTTGTTGTTGTTCTGGTTGTTCTTGTTGTTCTTGTTGTTCCGGTTGTTCTTGTTGTTCTTGTTGTTCTTGCTGTTCATGTTGTCTTGTTGTCCTTGTTGTTCTAGTTGTTCTTGTTGTTCTTGTTGTTCTTGTTGTTCTTGTTGTTGTTGTTCTAGTTGTTCTTGTTGTTGTTGTTCTGGTTGTTCTTGTTGTTCTTGTTGTTCCGGTTGTTCATGTTGTTGTTCTTGTTGTTGTTGTTGTTCTTATTTTTGTTGTTGTTTTTGTTGTTTTTCTTGCTGTTCTTGTTCTTGTTGTTCTTGTTGTTCTTGTTGTTCTTGTTGCTCTTGTTGCTCTTGTTGATCTTGTTGTTCTTATTGTTCTTGTCGTTCTTGTTGCTCTTGTTGCTTTTGTTGCTCTTGTTGCTGTTGTTGTTCTTGTTGTTCTGGTTGTTGATGTTCTTGTTGTTCATGTTGTTGTTGATCTTGTTGTTCTTGTTGTTCTTGTTGTTCTTGTTGTTCTTGTTGTTCTTGTTGTTCATGTTGTTCTTGTTGTTCTTGTTGTTCTTGTTGTTATTGTTGATCTTGTTGTTCTTGTTGTTCTTGTTGTTCTTGTTGTTTTCTTGTTGTTCTTGTTGTTCTTCTTGCTGTTCTGGTTGTTCTTGTTGTTCTCGTTGTTCTCGTTGTTCTTTTTGTTCTTGGTGTTCTTGGTGTTCTTGTTGTTCTTGTTGTTCTAGTTGTTGTTGTTGTTGTTGTTGTTGTTGTTGTTGTTCTTGTTGTTCTTGTTGCTCTTGTTGCTCTTGTTGTTCTTGTTGTTCTTGTTGTTCTTGTTGTTATTGTTGATCTTGTTGTTCTTGTTGTTCTTGTTGTTCTCGTTGTTCTTCTTGCTGTTCTGGTTGTTCTTGTTGTTCTCGTTGTTCTCGTTGTTCTCGTTGTTCTCGTTGTTCTCGTTGTTCTCGTTGTTCTCGTTGTTCTTGTTGTTCTTGTTGATCTTGTTGTTCTTGTTGTTCTTGTTGTTCTTGTTGTTCGTGTTGTTCTTGTTGTTATTGTTGCTCTTGTTGCTCTTGTTGCTGTTGTTGTTCTTGTTGTTCTGGTTGTTGATGTTCTTGTTGTTCATGTTGTTGTTGTTCTTTTTGTTCTTGTTGTTGTTGTTGTTGTTGTTCTGGTTGTTGATGTTCTTGTTGTTCATGTTGTTGTTGTTCTTGATGTTCTTGTTGTTCTTGTTGTTCTTTTTGTTCTTGATGTTCTTGGTGATCTTGTTGTTCTTGTTGTTCTAGTTGTTGTTGTTGTTGTTGTTGTTGTTGTTGTTCTTGTTGTTGTTCTCGTTGTTCCCGTTGTTCTCGTTGTTCTCGTTGTTCTTGTTGTTCTTTTTGCTCTTGTTGTTCTTGTTGTCCTTGTTGTTGTTGTTGCTGTTGTTGTTCTTGTTGTTCATGTTGTTGTTGTTCTGGTTGATGCTGTTGTTCTTGTTCTTGTTTTTCTTGTTGTTCTTGTTGTTCTTGTTGCTCTTGTTGTTCTTGTTGTTGTTCTTGTTGTTCTTGTTGTTGTTGTTCATGCTGTTCTTGTTGTTGTTGCTCTTGCTGTTCTTGTTCTTGTTGTCCTTGTTGTTCTTTCTGTTCTTGTTGTTCTTGTTGTTGTTGTTGTTGTTCTTGCTGATCTTGTTGTAGATGTTGTTTTTGTTGATCTTGTTGTTCTTGTTGTTGTTCTTGTTGTCATTGTTGATCTTGTTGTTCTTGTTGTTCTCGTTGTTCTCGTTGTTTTTCTTGCTGTTCTGGTTGTTCTTGTTGATCTCGTAGTTCTCGTTGTTCTCGTTGTTCTCGTTGTTCTCGTTGTTCTCGTTGTTCTTGTTGTTCTTGTTGTTCTTGTTGTTCTTGTTGTTCTTGTTGTTCTTGTTGTTCGTGTTGTTCTTGTTGTTATTGTTGCTCTTGTTGCTCTTGTTGCTGTTGTTGATCTTGTTGTTCTGGTTGTTGATGTTCTTGTTGTTCATGTTGTTGTTGTTCTTTTTGTTCTTGTTGTTGTTGTTGTTGTTCTGGTTGTTGATGTTCTTGTTGTTCATGTTGTTGTTGTTCTTGATGTTCTTGTAGTTCTTGTTGTTCTTGTTGTTCTTTTTGTTCTTGGTGTTCTTGGTGTTCTTGTTGTTCTTGTTGTTCTAGTTGTTGTTGTTGTTGTTGTTGTTGTTGTTCTTGTTGTTGTTCTCGTTGTTCCCGTTGTTCTCGTTGTTCTCGTTGTTCTTGTTGTTCTTTTTGCTCTTGTTGTTCTTGTTGTCCTTGTTGTTGTTGTTGCTGTTGTTGTTCTTGTTGTTCATGTTGTTGTTGTTCTGGTTGATATTGTTGTTCTTGTTCTTGTTTTTCTTTTTGTTCTTGTTGTTCTTGTTGCTCTTGTTGTTCTTGTTGCTCTTGTTGTTCTTGTTGTTGTTCTTGTTGTTCTTGTTTTTGTTGTTCATGCGGTTCTTGTTGTTGTTGCTCTTGCTGTTCTTGTTCTTGTTGTCCTTGTTGTTCTTTCTGTTCTTGTTGTTCTTGTTGTTGTTGTTGTTGTTCTTGCTGTTCTTGTTGTAGATGTTGTTCTTGTTGTTCTTGTTGTTCTTGTTGTTCTTGTTGTTCTTGTTGTTCTTGTTGTTATTGTTGCTCTTGTTGCTCTTGTTGTTCTTGCTGCTCTGGTGGTTCATGCTGTTCTGGTTGTTCTTGTTGTTCTCGTTGTTCTCGTTGTTCTCGTTGTACTCGTTGTTCTCGTTGTTCTTGTTGTTCTTGTTGTTCTTGTTGTTCTTGTTGTTGTTGTTGTTGTTGTTGTTGTTGTTGTTGTTCTTGTTGTTCTTGTTGTTGTTGTTGTTCTTGTTGTTGTTGTTGTTGTTGTTCTTGTTGTTGTTCTAGTTGTTCTTGTTGTTGTTGTTCTGGTTGTTCTTGTTGTTCTTGTTGTTCCGGTTGTTCTTGTTGTTCTTTTTGTTCCGGTTGTTCTTGTTGTTCTTGTTGTTCTTGTTGTTCTTGTTGTTCTTGTTGTTCTTGTTGTTCTTGTTGTTCTTGTTGTTCTTGTTGTTTTTGCTGTTCATGTTGTTCTTGTTGTTCTTCTTGTTGTTGTTCTAGTTGTCCTTGTTGTTGTTGTCCTTGTTGTTCTTGTTGTTGTTGTCCTTGTTGTTCTTGTTGTGCTTGTTGTTCTTATTGATCTTGTTGTTCTTGTTGTTCTTGTTGCTCTTGTTGTTCTTGTTGCTCTTGTTGTTCTTGTTGTTGTTCTTGTTGTTCTTGTTGTTGTTGTTCATGCGGTTCTTGTTGTTGTTGCTCTTGCTGTTCTTGTTCTTGTTGTCCTTGTTGTTCTTTCTGTTCTTGTTGTTCTTGTTGTTGTTGTTGTTGTTGTTGTTGTTCTTGCTGTTATTGTTGTAGATGTTGTTTTTGTTGATCTTGTTGTTCTTGTTGTTCTTGTTGTTGTTCTTGTTGTTGTTGTTGTTGTTCTTGCTGTTCTTGTTGTAGTTGTTGTTGCTGTCCTTGTTATTGTTGTAGTTCTTGATGTTCTTGTTGTTCTTGTTGTTATTGTTGATCTTGTTGTTCTTGTTGTTCTTGTTGCTCTTGTTGTTCTTGTTGTTCTTGTTGTTCTTCTTGCTGTTCTGGTTGTTCTTGTTGTTCTCGTTGTTCTCGTTGTTCTCGTTGTTCTCGTTGTTCTCGTTGTTCTCGTTGTTCTTGTTGTTCTTGTTGTTCTTGTTGTTCTAGTTGTTGTTGTTGTTGTTGTTGTTCTTGTTGTTCTCGTTGTTTTTCTTGCTGTTCTGGTTGTTCTTGTTGTTCTCGTTGTTCTCGTTGTTCTCGTTGTTCTCGTTGTTCTCGTTGTTCTCGTTGTTCTCGTTGTTCTTGTTGTTCTTGTTGTTCTTGTTGTTCTTGTTGTTCTTGTTGTTGTTGTTGTTCTTATTTTTGTTGTTGTTTTTGTTGTTTTTCTTGCTGTTCTTGTTCTTGTTGTTCTTGTTGTTCTTGTTGTTCTTGTTGTTCTTGTTGCTCTTGTTGCTCTTGTTGATCTTGTTGTTCTTATTGTTCTTGTCGTTCTTGTTGCTCTTGTTGCTTTTGTTGCTCTTGTTGCTGTTGTTGTTCTTGTTGTTCTGGTTGTTGATGTTCTTGTTGTTCATGTTGTTGTTGATCTTGTTGTTCTTGTTGTTCTTGTTGTTCTTGTTGTTCTTGTTGTTCTTGTTGTTCTTGTTGTTCTTGTTGTTCTTGTTGTTCTGGTTGTTCTTGGTGTTCTTGTTGTTCCGGTTGTTCATGTTGTTGTTCTTGTTGTTGTTGTTGTTCTTATTTTTGTTGTCGTTGTTGTTGTTTTTCTTGCTGTTCTTGTTCTTGTTGTTCTTGTTGTTCTTGCTGGTCATGTTGTTCTTGTTGTTCTTGTTGTTCTTGTTGTTCCTGTTGTTCTTGTTGTTCTTGTTTTTCTTGTTGTTCATGTTGCTGTTGTTCTTGTTGATCTTGTTGTACTTGTTCTTGTTGTTCTTGTTGATCTTGTTGTACTTGTTCTTGTTGATCTTGTTGTTGTTCTTGTTGTTCTTGTTGTTCTTATTGTTCTTGTTGTTCTTGTTGTTCTTGTTGTTCTTGTTGTTCTTGTTGTTCTTGTTGTTCTTGTTGTTCTTGTTGTTCTTATTGTTCTTGTTGTTCATGTTGTTCTTGTTGTTCCTCTTGTTGTTGTTCTAGTTGTCCTTGTTGTTGTTGTTCTCGTTGTTCTCGTTGTTCTCGTTGTTCTCGTTGTTCTCGTTGTTCTCGTTGCTCTTGTTGCTCTTGTTGCTCTTGTTGCTCTTGTTGCTCTTGTTGCTCTTGTTGCTGTTGTTGTTCTTGTTGTTCTGGTTGTTGATGATCTTGTTGTTCATGTTGTTGTTGTTCTTGATGTTCTTGTTGTTCTTGTTGTTCTTGGTGTTCTCGTTGTTCTTGTTGTTTTAGTTGTTGTTGTTGTTGTTGTTCTTGTTGTTGTTCTCGTTGTTCTCGTTGTTCTCGTTGTTCTCGTTGTTCTTGTTGTTCTTTTTGTTCTTGTTGTTCTTGTTGTTCTTGTTGTTCTTGTTGTTCTTGTTGTTCTTGTTGTTCTTCTTGTTGTTGTTCTAGTTGTCCTTGTTGTTGTTGTTCTGGTTGTTCTTGTTGTTCTTGTTGTTCCGGTTGTTCTTGTTGTTCTTGTTGTTCTTGCTGTTCATGTTGTCTTGTTGTCCTTGTTGTTCTAGTTGTTCCTGTTGTTCTTGTTGTTCTTGTTGTTCTTGTTGTTGTTGTTCTAGTTGTTCTTGTTGTTGTTGTTCTGGTTGTTCTTGTTGTTCTTGTTGTTCCGGTTGTTCATGTTGTTGTTCTTGTTGTTGTTGTTGTTCTTATTTTTGTTGTTGTTTTTGTTGTTTTTCTTGCTGTTCTTGTTCTTGTTGTTCTTGTTGTTCTAGTTGTTCTTGTTGCTCTTGTTGCTCTTGTTGATCTTGTTGTTCTTATTGTTCTTGTCGTTCTTGTTGCTCTTGTTGCTTTTGTTGCTCTTGTTGCTGTTGTTGTTCTTGTTGTTCTGGTTGTTGATGTTCTTGTTGTTCATGTTGTTGTTGATCTTGTTGTTCTTGTTGTTCTTGTTGTTCTTGTTGTTCTTGTTGTTCTTGTTGTTCTGGTTGTTCTTGGTGTTCTTGTTGTTCCGGTTGTTCATGTTGTTGTTCTTGTTGTTGTTGTTGTTCTTATTTTTGTTGTCGTTGTTGTTGTTTTTCTTGCTGTTCTTGTTCTTGTTGTTCTTGTTGTTCTTGCTGGTCATGTTGTTCTTGTTGTTCTTGTTGTTCTTGTTGTTCTTGTTGTTCTTGTTGTTCTTGTTGTTCTTGTTGTTCTTGTTTTTCTTGTTGTTCATGTTGCTGTTGTTCTTGTTGATCTTGTTGTACTTGTTCTTGTTGTTCTTGTTGATCTTGTTGTACTTGTTCTTGTTGATCTTGTTGTTGTTCTTGTTGTTCTTGTTGTTCTTATTGTTCTTGTTGTTCTTGTTGTTCTTGTTGTTCTTGTTGTTCTTGTTGTTCTTGTTGTTCTTATTGTTCTTGTTGTTCATGTTGTTCTTGTTGTTCCTCTTGTTGTTGTTCTAGTTGTCCTTGTTGTTGTTGTTCTCGTTGTTCTCGTTGTTCTCGTTGTTCTCGTTGTTCTCGTTGTTCTCGTTGCTCTTGTTGCTCTTGTTGCTCTTGTTGCTCTTGTTGCTCTTGTTGCTCTTGTTGCTGTTGTTGTTCTTGTTGTTCTGGTTGTTGATGTTCTTGTTGTTCATGTTGTTGTTGTTCTTGATGTTCTTGTTGTTCTTGTTGTTCTTGTTGCTCTTGGTGTTCTCGTTGTTCTTGTTGTTTTAGTTGTTGTTGTTGTTGTTGTTCTTGTTGTTGTTCTCGTTGTTCTCGTTGTTCTCGTTGTTCTCGTTGTTCTTGTTGTTCTTTTTGTTCTTGTTGTTCTTGTTGTTCCTGTTGTCCTTGTTGTTGTTGTTGCTGTTGTTGTTCTTGTTGTTCATGTTGTTGTTGTTCTGGTTGATGTTGTTGTTCTTGTTCTTGTTTTTCTTGTTGTTCTTGTTGCTCATGTTGTTGTGGTTCTGGTAGATGTTGTTGTTCTTGTTGCTCATGTTGTTCTTGTTGTTCTTGTTGTTCTTGTTGTACTTGTTGTTCTTGTTGTTCTTGTTGTTCTTCTTGTTGTTGTTCTAGTTGTCCTTGTTGTTGTTGTTCAGGTTGTTCTTGTTGTTCTTGTTGTTCCGGTTGTTCTTGTTGTTCTTGTTGTTCTTGCTGTTCATGTTGTCTTGTTGTCCTTGTTGTTCTAGTTGTTCTTGTTGTTCTTGTTGTTCTTGTTGTTCTTGTTGTTGTTGTTCTAGTTGTTCTTGTTGTTGTTGTTCTGGTTGTTCTTGTTGTTCTTGTTGTTCCGGTTGTTCATGTTGTTGTTCTTGTTGTTGTTGTTGTTCTTATTTTTGTTGTTGTTTTTGTTGTTTTTCTTGCTGTTCTTGTTCTTGTTGTTCTTGTTGTTCTTGTTGTTCTTGTTGTTCTTGTTGCTCTTGTTGCTCTTGTTGATCTTGTTGTTCTTATTGTTCTTGTCGTTCTTGTTGCTCTTGTTGCTTTTGTTGCTCTTGTTGCTGTTGTTGTTCTTGTTGTTCTGGTTGTTGATGTTCTTGTTGTTCATGTTGTTGTTGATCTTGTTGTTCTTGTTGTTCTTGTTGTTCTTGTTGTTCTGGTTGTCTTGGTGTTCTTGTTGTTCCGGTTGTTCATGTTGTTGTTCTTGTTGTTGTTGTTGTTCTTATTTTTGTTGTCGTTGCCGTTGTTTTTCTTGCTGTTCTTGTTCTTGTTGTTCTTGTTGTTCTTGCTGGTCATGTTGTTCTTGTTGTTCTTGTTGTTCTTGTTGTTCTTGTTGTTCTTGTTGTTCTTGTTTTTCTTGTTGTTCATGTTGCTGTTGTTCTTGTTGATCTTGTTGTACTTGTTCTTGTTGTTCTTGTTGATCTTGTTGTACTTGTTCTTGTTGATCTTGTTGTTGTTCTTGTTGTTCTTGTTGTTCTTATTGTTCTTGTTGTTCTTGTTGTTCTTGTTGTTCTTGTTATTCTTGTTGTTCTTGTTGTTCTTGTTGTTCTTATTGTTCTTGTTGTTCATGTTGTTCTTGTTGTTCCTCTTGTTGTTGTTCTAGTTGTCCTTGTTGTTGTTGTTCTCGTTGTTCTCGTTGTTCTCGTTGTTCTCGTTGTTCTCGTTGTTCTCGTTGTTCTCGTTGTTCTCGTTGTTCTCGTTGTTCTCGTTGTTCTCGTTGCTCTTGTTGCTCTTGTTGCTCTTGTTGCTCTTGTTGCTCTTGTTGCTCTTGTTGCTCTTGTTGCTGTTGTTGTTCTTGTTGTTCTGGTTGTTGATGTTCTTGTTGTTCATGTTGTTGTTGTTCTTGATGTTCTTGTTGTTCTTGTTGTTCTTGTTGTTCTTGTTGTTCTTGGTGTTCTCGTTGTTCTTGTTGTTTTAGTTGTTGTTGTTGTTGTTGTTCTTGTTGTTGTTCTCGTTGTTCTCGTTGTTCTCGTTGTTCTCGTTGTTCTTGTTGTTCTTTTTGTTCTTGTTGTTCTTGTTGTTCTTGTTGTCCTTGTTGTTGTTGTTGCTGTTGTTGTTCTTGTTGTTCATGTTGTTGTTGTTCTGGTTGATGTTGTTGTTCTTGTTCTTGTTTTTCTTGTTGTTCTTGTTGTTCTTGTTGTTGTTGTTGTTCTTGTTGTGGTTCGTGTTGTTCTTGTTGTTGTTCTTATTTTTGTTGTTCTTGTTGTTGTTGTTGTTCTTCCTGTTCTTGTTCTTGTTGTTCTTGTTGTTCTTGTTGTTCTTGTTGTTCTTGTTGTTCTTGTTGTTCTTGTTGTTCTTGTTGTTCTTGTTGTTCTTGTTGTTTTTGTTGATCTTGTTGTTCTTGTTGTTCTTGTTGTTCTTCTTGTTCTTCTTGTTCTTCTTGCTGTTCTGGTTGTTCTTCTTGCTGTTCTGGTTGTTCTTGTTGTTCTCGTTGTTCTCGTTGTTCTCGTTGTTCTCGTTGTTCTCGTTGTTCTCGTTGTTCTCGTTGTTCTCGTTGTTCTTGTTGTTCTTGTTGTTCTTGTTGTTCTTGTTGTTCTTGTTGTTCTTGTTGTTCTTGTTGTTCTTGTTGTTCTTGTTGTTCTTGTTGTTCTTGTTGTTCTTGTTGTTCTTCTTGTTCTTGTTGTTCTTGTTGTTCTTGTTGTTCTTGTTGTTCTTGTTGTTCTTGTTGTTCTTGTTGTTCTTGTTGTTCTTGTTGTTCTTGTTGTTCTTGTTGTTCTTGTTGTTCTTGTTGTTCTTGTTGTTCTTGTTCTTGTTGTTGTTGTTCTGGTTGTTCTTGTTGTTCTTGTTGTTCCGGTTGTTCTTGTTGTTGTTGTTGTTCTTGTTTTTGTTGTTCTTGTTGTTGTTGTTGTTGTTGTTCTTGCTGTTCTTGTTCTTGATGCTCTTGTTGTTCTTGATGTTCTTGTTGTTGTTGTTGTTGTTGTCCTTGTTGTTCTTGTTGTTCTTGTTGTTCTTGTTGTTCTTGTTGTTCTTGTTGTTCTTGTTGTTCTTGTTGTTCTTGTTGTTCTTGTTGTTCTTGTTGCTCTTGTTGTTCTTGTTGTTCTTGTTGTTCTTGTTGTTCTTGTTGTTCTTGTTGTTCTTGTTGTTCTTGTTGTTCTTGTTGTTCTTGTTGTTCTTGTTGTTCTTGTTGTTCTTGTTGTTCTTGTTGTTCTTGTTGTTCTTGTTGTTCTTGTTGTTCTTGTTGTTCTTGTTGTTCTTGTTCTTGTTGTTGTTGTTCTGGTTGTTCTTGTTGTTCTTGTTGTTCTTGTTGTTCTTGTTGTTCTTGTTGCTCTTGTTGTTCTTGTTGTTCTTGTTGTTCTTGTTGTTCTTGTTGTTCTTGTTGTTCTTGTTGTTCTTGTTGCTCTTGTTGCTCTTGTTGCTCTTGTTGCTCTTGTTGCATTTGTTGCTGTTGTTGTTCTTGTTGTTCTGGTTGTTGATGTTCTTGTTGTTCATGTTGTTGTTGTTCTTGTTGTTCTTGATGTTCTTGTTGTTCTTGTTGTTCTTGTTGTTCTTGTTGTTCTTGTTGTTCATGTTGTTCTTGTTGTTCTTGTTGTTATTGTTGATCTTGTTGTTCTTGTTGTTCTTGTTGTTCTTGTTGTTTTCTTGTTGTTCTTGTTGTTCTTCTTGCTGTTCTGGTTGTTCTTGTTGTTCTCGTTGTTCTCGTTGTTCTTTTTGTTCTTGGTGTTCTTGGTGTTCTTGTTGTTCTTGTTGTTCTAGTTGTTGTTGTTGTTGTTGTTGTTGTTGTTGTTGTTCTTGTTGTTCTTGTTGCTCTTGTTGCTCTTGTTGTTCTTGTTGTTCTTGTTGTTCTTGTTGTTATTGTTGATCTTGTTGTTCTTGTTGTTCTTGTTGTTCTCGTTGTTCTTCTTGCTGTTCTGGTTGTTCTTGTTGTTCTCGTTGTTCTCGTTGTTCTCGTTGTTCTCGTTGTTCTCGTTGTTCTCGTTGTTCTCGTTGTTCTTGTTGTTCTTGTTGATCTTGTTGTTCTTGTTGTTCTTGTTGTTCTTGTTGTTCGTGTTGTTCTTGTTGTTATTGTTGCTCTTGTTGCTCTTGTTGCTGTTGTTGTTCTTGTTGTTCTGGTTGTTGATGTTCTTGTTGTTCATGTTGTTGTTGTTCTTTTTGTTCTTGTTGTTGTTGTTGTTGTTGTTCTGGTTGTTGATGTTCTTGTTGTTCATGTTGTTGTTGTTCTTGATGTTCTTGTTGTTCTTGTTGTTCTTGTTGTTCTTTTTGTTCTTGATGTTCTTGGTGATCTTGTTGTTCTTGTTGTTCTAGTTGTTGTTGTTGTTGTTGTTGTTGTTGTTGTTGTTCTCGTTGTTCCCGTTGTTCTCGTTGTTCTCGTTGTTCTTGTTGTTCTTTTTGCTCTTGTTGTTCTTGTTGTCCTTGTTGTTGTTGTTGCTGTTGTTGTTCTTGTTGTTCATGTTGTTGTTGTTCTGGTTGATGCTGTTGTTCTTGTTCTTGTTTTTCTTGTTGTTCTTGTTGTTCTTGTTGCTCTTGTTGTTCTTGTTGTTGTTCTTGTTGTTCTTGTTGTTGTTGTTCATGCGGTTCTTGTTGTTGTTGCTCTTGCTGTTCTTGTTCTTGTTGTCCTTGTTGTTCTTTCTGTTCTTGTTGTTCTTGTTGTTGTTGTTGTTGTTCTTGCTGATCTTGTTGTAGATGTTGTTTTTGTTGATCTTGTTGTTCTTGTTGTTGTTCTTGTTGTCATTGTTGATCTTGTTGTTCTTGTTGTTCTTGTTGTTCTCGTTGTTTTTCTTGCTGTTCTGGTTGTTCTTGTTGATCTCGTAGTTCTCGTTGTTCTCGTTGTTCTCGTTGTTCTCGTTGTTCTCGTTGTTCTTGTTGTTCTTGTTGTTCTTGTTGTTCTTGTTGTTCTTGTTGTTCTTGTTGTTCGTGTTGTTCTTGTTGTTATTGTTGCTCTTGTTGCTCTTGTTGCTGTTGTTGATCTTGTTGTTCTGGTTGTTGATGTTCTTGTTGTTCATGTTGTTGTTGTTCTTTTTGTTCTTGTTGTTGTTGTTGTTGTTGTTCTGGTTGTTGATGTTCTTGTTGTTCATGTTGTTGTTGTTCTTGATGTTCTTGTAGTTCTTGTTGTTCTTGTTGTTCTTTTTGTTCTTGGTGTTCTTGGTGTTCTTGTTGTTCTTGTTGTTCTAGTTGTTGTTGTTGTTGTTGTTGTTGTTCTTGTTGTTGTTCTCGTTGTTCCCGTTGTTCTCGTTGTTCTCGTTGTTCTTGTTGTTCTTTTTGCTCTTGTTGTTCTTGTTGTCCTTGTTGTTGTTGTTGCTGTTGTTGTTCTTGTTGTTCATGTTGTTGTTGTTCTGGTTGATATTGTTGTTCTTGTTCTTGTTTTTCTTGTTGTTCTTGTTGTTCTTGTTGCTCTTGTTGTTCTTGTTGCTCTTGTTGTTCTTGTTGTTGTTCTTGTTGTTCTTGTTTTTGTTGTTCATGCGGTTCTTGTTGTTGTTGCTCTTGCTGTTCTTGTTCTTGTTGTCCTTGTTGTTCTTTCTGTTCTTGTTGTTCTTGTTGTTGTTGTTGTTGTTCTTGCTGTTCTTGTTGTAGATGTTGTTCTTGTTGTTCTTGTTGTTCTTGTTGTTCTTGTTGTTCTTGTTGTTCTTGTTGTTATTATTGCTCTTGTTGCTCTTGTTGTTCTTGCTGTTCTGGTGGTTCATGCTGTTCTGGTTGTTCTTGTTGTTCTCGTTGTTCTCGTTGTTCTCGTTGTACTCGTTGTTCTCGTTGTTCTTGTTGTTCTTGTTGTTCTTGTTGTTCTTGTTGTTGTTGTTGTTGTTGTTGTTGTTCTTGTTGTTCTTGTTGTTGTTGTTGTTCTTGTTGTTGTTGTTGTTGTTGTTCTTGTTGTTGTTCTAGTTGTTCTTGTTGTTGTTGTTCTGGTTGTTCTTGTTGTTCTTGTTGTTCCGGTTGTTCTTGTTGTTCTTTTTGTTCCGGTTGTTCTTGTTGTTCTTGTTGTTCTTGTTGTTCTTGTTGTTCTTGTTGTTCTTGTTGTTCTTGTTGTTCTTGTTGTTCTTGTTGTTCTTGTTGTTTTTGCTGTTCATGTTGTTCTTGTTGTTCTTCTTGTTGTTGTTCTAGTTGTCCTTGTTGTTGTTGTCCTTGTTGTTCTTGTTGTTGTTGTCCTTGTTGTTCTTGTTGTGCTTGTTGTTCTTATTGATCTTGTTGTTCTTGTTGTTCTTGTTGCTCTTGTTGTTCTTGTTGCTCTTGTTGTTCTTGTTGTTGTTCTTGTTGTTCTTGTTGTTGTTGTTCATGCGGTTCTTGTTGTTGTTGCTCTTGCTGTTCTTGTTCTTGTTGTCCTTGTTGTTCTTTCTGTTCTTGTTGTTCTTGTTGTTGTTGTTGTTGTTGTTGTTCTTGCTGTTATTGTTGTAGATGTTGTTTTTGTTGATCTTGTTGTTCTTGTTGTTCTTGTTGTTGTTCTTGTTGTTGTTGTTGTTGTTCTTGCTGTTCTTGTTGTAGTTGTTGTTGCTGTCCTTGTTATTGTTGTAGTTCTTGATGTTCTTGTTGTTCTTGTTGTTATTGTTGATCTTGTTGTTCTTGTTGTTCTTGTTGCTCTTGTTGTTCTTGTTGTTCTTGTTGTTCTTCTTGCTGTTCTGGTTGTTCTTGTTGTTCTCGTTGTTCTCGTTGTTCTCGTTGTTCTCGTTGTTCTCGTTGTTCTCGTTGTTCTTGTTGTTCTTGTTGTTCTTGTTGTTCTAGTTGTTGTTGTTGTTGTTGTTGTTCTTGTTGTTCTCGTTGTTTTTCTTGCTGTTCTGGTTGTTCTTGTTGTTCTCGTTGTTCTCGTTGTTCTCGTTGTTCTCGTTGTTCTCGTTGTTCTCGTTGTTCTCGTTGTTCTTGTTGTTCTTGTTGTTCTTGTTGTTCTTGTTGTTCTTGTTGTTCTTATTGTTCTTGTTGTTCATGTTGTTCTTGTTGTTCTTCTTGTTGTTGTTCTAGTTGTCCTTGTTGTTGTTGTTCTCGTTGTTCTCGTTCTCGTTGTTCTTGTTGTTCTTGTTGTTCTCGTTGTTCTTGTTCTCGTTGTTCTTGTTGTTCTTGTTGTTCTTGTTGTTCTTGTTGTTCTTGTTGTTCTTGTTGTTCTTGTTGTTCTTGTTGTTCTTGTTGTTCTTGTTGTTCTTGTTGTTCTTGTTGTTCTTGTTGTTCTTGTTGTTCTTGTTGTTCTTGTTGTTCTTGTTGTTCTTGTTGTTCTTGTTGTTCTTGTTGTTCTTGTTGTTCTTGTTGTTCTTGTTGTTCTTGTTGTTCTTGTTGTTCTTGTTGTTCTTGTTGTTCTTGTTGTTCTTGTTGTTCTTGTTGTTCTTGTTGTTCTTGTTGTTCTTGTTGTTCTTGTTGTTCTTGTTGTTCTTGTTGTTCTTGTTGTTCTTGTTGTTCTTGTTGTTCTTGTTGTTCTTCTTGCTGTTCTGGTTGTTCTTCTTGCTGTTCTGGTTGTTCTTGTTGTTCTCGTTGTTCTCGTTGTTCTCGTTGTTCTCGCTGTTCTCGTTGTTCTCGTTGTTCTCGTTGTTCTCGTTGCTCTCGTTGTTCTCGTTGTTCTTGTTGTTCTTGTTGTTCTTGTTGTTCTTGTTGTTCTTGTTGTTGTTGTTCTAGTTGTTCTTGTTGTTGTTGTTCTGGTTGTTCTTGTTGTTCTTGTTGTTCCGGTTGTTCATGTTGTTGTTCTTGTTGTTGTTGTTGTTCTTATTTTTGTTGTTGTTTTTGTTGTTTTTCTTGCTGTCCTTGTTCTTGTTGTTCTTGTTGTTCTTGTTGTTCTTGTTGTTCTTGTTGCTCTTGTTGCTCTTGTTGATCTTGTTGTTCTTATTGTTCTTGTCGTTCTTGTTGCTCTTGTTGCTTTTGTTGCTCTTGTTGCTGTTGTTGTTCTTGTTGTTCTGGTTGTTGATGTTCTTGTTGTTCATGTTGTTGTTGATCTTGTTGTTCATGTTGTTGTTGATCTTGTTGTTCTTGTTGTTCTTGTTGTTCTTGTTGTTCTTGTTGTTCTTGGTGTTCTTGTTGTTGTTGTTGTTCTTGTTGTTGTTCTCGTTGTTCTCGTTGTTCTCGTTGTTCTCGTTGTTCTCGTTGTTCTCGTTGTTCTTGTTGTTCTTTTTGTTCTTGTTGTTCTTGTTGTTCTTGTTGTTCTTGTTGTTCTTGTTGTTCTTCTTGTTGTTGTTCTAGTTGTCCTTGTTGTTGTTGTTCTGGTTGTTCTTGTTGTTCTTGTTGTTCCGGTTGTTCTTGTTGTTCTTGTTGTTCTTGCTGTTCACGTTGTCTTGTTGTCCTTGTTGTTCTAGTTGTTCTTGTTGTTCTTGTTGTTCTTGTTGTTCTTGTTGTTGTTGTTCTAGTTGTTCTTGTTGTTGTTGTTCTGGTTGTTCTTGTTGTTCTTGTTGTTCCGGTTGTTCATGTTGTTGTTCTTGTTGTTGTTGTTGTTCTTATTTTTGTTGTTGTTTTTGTTGTTTTTCTTGCTGTTCTTGTTCTTGTTGTTCTTGTTGTTCTAGTTGTTCTAGTTGTTCTTATTGTTCTTGTTGTTCTTGTTGTTCTTGTTGTTGTTGTGCTAGTTGTTCTTGTTGTTGTTGTTCTGGTTGTTCTTGTTGTTCTTGTTGTTCCGGTTGTTCATGTTGTTGTTCTTGTTGTTGTTGTTGTTCTTATTTTTGTTGTCGTTGTTGTTGTTTTTCTTGCTGTTCTTGTTCTTGTTGTTCTTGTTGTTCTTGCTGGTCATGTTGTTCTTGTTGTTCTTGTTGTTCTTGTTGTTCTTGTTGTTCTTGTTGTTCATGCTGTTCTTGTTGTTCTTGTTGTTCTTGTTGTTCTTGTTGTTCTTGTTGTTCTTGTTGTTCTTGTTGTTCTTGTTGTTCTTGTTGCTCTTGTTGTTCTTGTTGTTCTTGTTTTTCTTGTTGTTCATGTTGCTGTTGTTCTTGTTGATCTTGTTGTACTTGTTCTTGTTGTTCTTGTTGATCTTGTTGTACTTGTGCTTGTTGATCTTGTTGTTGTTCTTGTTGTTCTTGTTGTTCTTGTTGTTCCTGTTGTTCTTATTGTTCTTGTTGTTCTTGTTGTTCTTGTTGCTCTCGTCGTTGTTGTTCCCGTTGTTCTTGTTCTTGTTGTTCTTGTTGTTCTTGTTGCTCTCGTCGTTGTTGTTCCCGTTGTTCTTGTTCTTGTTGTTCTTGTTGTTGTTGTTCTTGTTCTTGTTCTTGTTGTTGTTGTTGTTGTTGTTGTTGTTGTCGTTGTTGTTGTTCTTGTTGTTCTTGTTGTTCTTGTTGTTCTTGTTGTCGTTGTTGTTGTTGTTGTTGTTCTTGTTGTTCTTGTTGTTCTTGTTGTTCTTGTTGTTCTTGTTGTTCTTGTTGTTCTTGTTGTTCTTGCTGTTCTTGTTGTTCTTGTTGTTCTTGTTGTTCTTGTTGTTCTTGTTGTTCTTGTTGTTCTTGTTGTTCTTGTTGTTCTTATTGTTCTTGTTGTTCATGTTGTTCTTGTTGTTCTTCTTGTTGTTGTTCTAGTTGTCCTTGTTGTTGTTGTTGTCCTTGTTGTTCTTGTTGTTGTTGTCCTTGTTGTTCTTGTTGTGCTTGTTGTTCTTGTTGATCTTGTTGTTCTTGTTGCTCTTGTTGCTCTTGTTGTTCTTGTTGCTCTTGTTGTTCTTGTTGCTCTTGTTGTTCTTGTTGTTCTTGTTTTTGTTGTTCTTGTTGTTGTTGTTCTTGTCGTTGTGGTTCTTGTTGTTCCTGTTGTTGTTGTTGTTCTTGTTGTAGTTGTAGTTGTTGTCCTTGTTATTGTGTAGTTCTTGTTGTTCTTGTTGTTCTTGTTGTTCTTGTTGTTCTTGTTGTTCTTGTTGTTCTTGTTGTTCTTGTTGTTCTTGTTGTTCTTGTTGTTCTTGTTGTTCTTGTTGTTTTTGTTGATCTTGTTGTTCTTGTTGTTCTTGTTGTTCTTGTTGTTCTTGTTGTTCTTCTTGCTGTTCTGGTTGTTCTTCTTGCTGTTCTTGTTGTTCTCGTTGTTCTCGTTGTTCTCGTTGTTCTCGTTGTTCTCGTTGTTCTCGTTGTTCTCGTTGTTCTTGTTGTTCTCGTTGTTCTTGTTGTTCTTGTTGTTCTTGTTGTTCTTGTTGTTCTTGTTGTTCTTGTTGTTCTTGTTGTTCTTGTTGTTCTTGTTGTTCTTGTTGTTCTTGTTGTTCTTGTTGTTCTTGTTGTTCTTGTTGTTCTTGTTGTTCTTGTTGTTCTTATTGTTCTTGTTGTTCATGTTGTTCTTGTTGTTGTTCTAGTTGTCCTTGTTGTTGTTGTTCTCGTTGTTCTCGTTGTTCTCGTTGTTCTCGTTCTCGTTGTTCTTGTTGTTCTTGTTGTTCTTGTTGTTCTTGTTGTTCTTGTTGTTCTTGTTGTTCTTGTTGTTCTTGTTGTTCTTGTTGTTCTTGTTGTTCTTGTTGTTCTTGTTGTTCTTGTTGTTCTTGTTGTTCTTGTTGTTCTTCTTGCTGTTCTGATTGTTCTTGTTGTTCTTGTTATTCTTGTTGTTCTCGTTGTTCTCGTTGTTCTCGTTGTTCTCGTTGTTCTCGTTGTTCTCGTTGCTCTCGTTGATCTTGTTGTTCTTGTTGTTCTTGTTGTTCTCGTTGTTCTCGTTGTTCTCGTTGTTCTCGTTCTCGTTGTTCTTGTTGTTCTTGTTGTTCTTGTTGTTCTTGTTGTTCTTGTTGTTCTTGTTGTCCTTGTTGTTCTTGTTGTTCTTGTTGTTCTTGTTGTTCTTATTGTTCTTGTTGTTCTTGTTGTTCTTCTTGTTGTTGTTCTAGTTCTCGTTGTTCTCGTTGTTCTCGTTGTTCTCGTTGTTCTCGTTGTTCTCGTTGTTCTTGTTGTTCTTGTTGTTCTTGTTGTTCTTGTTGTTCTTGTTGTTCTTGTTGTTCTTGTTGTTCTTGTTGTTCTTGTTGTTCTTGTTGTTCTTGTTGTTCTTGTTGTTCTTGCTGTTCTTGTTGATCTTGTTGTTCTTATTGTTCTTGTTGTTCATGTTGTTCTTGTTGTTCTTCTTGTTGTTGTTCTAGTTGTCCTTGTTGTTGTTGTTCTTGTTGTTCTTGTTGTTCTTGTTGTTCTTGTTGTTCTTGTTGCTCTTGTTGTTCTTGTTGTTCTTGTTGTTCTTGTTGTTCTTGTTGTTCTTGCTGTTCTTGTTGTTCTTGTTGTTCATGTTGTTCTTGTTGTTCTTCTTGTTGTTGTTCTAGTTGTCCTTGTTGTTGTTGTTCTGGTTGTTCTTGTTGTTCCGGTTGTTCTTGTTGTTCTTGTTGTTCTTGCTGTTCATGTTGTCTTGTTGTCCTTGTTGTTCTAGTTGTTCTTGTTGTTCTTGTTGTTCTTGTTGTTCTTGTTGTTGTTGTTCTAGTTGTTCTTGTTGTTGTTGTTCTGGTTGTTCTTGTTGTTCTTGTTGTTCCGGTTGTTCATGTTGTTGTTCTTGTTGTTGTTGTTGTTCATATTTCTGTTGTTGTTTTTATTGTTTTTCTTGCTGTTCTTGTTCTTGTTGTTCTTGTTGTTCTTGTTGCTCTTGTTGCTCTTGTTGATCTTGTTGTTCTTGTTGTTCTTGTCGTTCTTGTTGTTCTTGTTGTTCTTGTTGCTCTCGTTGTTGTTGTTCCCGTTGTTCTGGTTCTTGTTGTTCTTGTTGTTGTGTTCCCGTTGTTCTTGTTCTTGTTGTTGTTGTTCTTGTTGTCGTTGTTGTTGTTGTTGTTGTTCTTGTTGTTCTTGTTGTTCTTGTTGTTCTTGTTGTTCTTGTTGTTCTTGTCGTTCTGGTTGTTCTTGTTGTTCTTGTTGTTCTTGTTGTTCTTGTCGTTCTTTCTGTTTTTGCTGTTCATGTTGTTCTTGTTGTTCTTCTTGTTGTTGTTCTAGTTGTCCTTGTTGTTGTTGTCCTTGTTGTTCTTGTTGTTGTCCTTGTTGTTCTTGTTGTGCTTGTTGTTCTTGTTGATCTTGTTGTTCTTGTTGCTCTTGTTGCTCTTGTTGCTCTTGTTGTTCTTGTTGCTCTTGTTGTTCTTGTTGCTCTTGTTGTTCTCGTTGTTGTTCTTGTTGTTCTTGTTTTTGTTTTTCTTGTTGTTGTTGTTCTTGTCGTTGTGGTTCTTGTTGTTCCTGTTGTTGTTGTTGTTCTTGTTGTTCTTGTTGTTGTTGTTCATGTGGTTCTTGTTGTTGTTGCTCTTGCTGTTCTTGTTCTTGTTGTCCTTGTTGTTCTTTCTGTTCTTGTTGTTCTTGTTGTTGTTGTTGTTCTTGCTGTTCTTGTTGTAGTTGTTGTTTTTGTTGATCTTGTTGTTCTTGTTGTTCTTGTTGTTGTTCTTGTTGTTGTTGTTGTTCTTGCTGTTCTTGTTGTAGTTGTAGTTGTTGTCCTTGTTATTGTTGTAGTTCTTGTTGTTCTTGTTGTTCTTGTTGTTCTTGTTGTTCTTGTTGTTCTTGTTGTTCTTGTTGTTCTTGTTGTTCTTGTTGTTCTTGTTGTTCTTGTTGTTCTTGTTGTTCTTGTTGTTCCTGTTGTTTTTGTTGATCTTGTTGTTCTTGTTGTTCTTGTTGTTCTTGTTGTTCTTGTTGTTCTTCTTGCTGTTCTGGTTGTTCTTCTTGCTGTTCTGGTTGTTCTTGTTGTTCTCGTTGTTCTCGTTGTTCTCGTTGCTCTCGCTGTTCTCGTTGTTCTCGTTGTTCTCGTTGTTCTCGTTGCTCTCGTTGTTCTCGTTGCTCTTGTTGTTCTTGTTGTTCTTGTTGTTCTTGTTGTTCTTGTTGTTCTTGTTGTTCTTGTTGTTCTTGTTGTTCTTGTTGTTCTTGTTGTTCTTGTTGTTCTTGTTGTTCTTGTTGTTCTTGTTGTACTTGTTGTTCTTGTTGTTCTTGTTGTTCTTGTTGTTCTTCTTGTTGTTGTTCTAGTTGTCCTTGTTGTTGTTGTTCTGGTTGTTCTTGTTGTTCTTGTTGTTCCGGTTGTTCTTTTTGTTCTTGTTGTTCTTGCTGTTCATGTTGTCTTGTTGTCCTTGTTGTTCTAGTTGTTCTTGTTGTTCTTGTTGTTCTTGTTGTTCTTGTTGTTGTTGTTCTAGTTGTTCTTGTTGTTGTTGTTCTGGTTGTTCTTGTTGTTCTTGTTGTTCCGGTTGATCATGTTGTTGTTCTTGTTGTTGTTGTTGTTCTTATTTTTGTTGTTGTTTTTGTTGTTTTTCTTGCTGTTCTTGTTCTTGTTGTTCTTGTTGTTCTTGTTGTTCTTGTTGTTCTTGTTGCTCTTGTTGCTCTTGTTGATCTTGTTGTTCTTATTGTTCTTGTCGTTCTTGTTGCTCTTGTTGCTTTTGTTGCTTTTGTTGCTGTTGTTGTTCTTGTTGTTCTGGTTGTTGATGTTCTTGTTGTTCATGTTGTTGTTGATGTTGTTGTTCTTGTTGTTCTTGTTGTTCTTGTTGTTCTGGTTGTTCTTGGTGTTCTTGTTGTTCCGGTTGTTCATGTTGTTGTTCTTGTTGTTGTTGTTGTTCTTATTTTTGTTGTCGTTGTTGTTGTTTTTCTTGCTGTTCTTGTTCTTGTTGTTCTTGTTGTTCTTGCTGGTCATGTTGTTCTTGTTGTTCTTGTTGTTCTTGTTGTTCTTGTTGTTCTTGTTGTTCTTGTTGTTCTTGTTGTTCTTGTCGCTCTTGTTGTTCTTGTTGTTCTTCTTGTTCTTCTTGTTCTTGTTGTTGTTATTGTTGTTGTTGTTCTTGTTGTTCTTGTTGTTCTTGTTGTTCCTGTTGTTCTTGTTGTTCTTGTTGTTCTTGTTGTTCTTGTTGTTCTTGTTGTTCTTGTTGTTCTTGTTGTTCTTGCTGTTGTTGTTCCTGTTGTTCTTGTTGTTGTTGTTGTTGTTGTTGTTGTTGTTCTTGCTGTTCTTGTTCTTGTTGCTCTTGTTGTTCTTGTTGTTCTTGTTGTTCTTGTTGTTCTTGTTGTTCTTGTTGTTCTTGTTGTTCTTGTTGTTCTTGTTGGTCTTGTTGTTCTTGTTGTTCTTGTTGTTCTTGTTGTTCTTGTTGTTCTTGTTGTTCTTGTTGTTCTTGTTGCTCTTGTTGCTCTTGTTGTTCTTGTTGTTCTTGTTGCTCTTGTTGTTCTTGTTGTTCTTGTTGTTCTTGTTGTTCTTGTTGTTCTTGTTGTTCTTGTTGTTCTTGTTGTTCTTGTTGTTCTTGTTGTTCTTGTTGTTCTTGTTGTTCTTGTTGTTCTTGTGGTTCTTGTTGTTCTTGTTGTTCTTGTTGTTCTTGTTGTTCTTGTTGTTCTTGTTGTTCTTGTTGTTCTTGTTGTTCTTGTTGTTCTTGTTGTTCTTGTTGTTCTTGTTGTTCTTGTTGTTCTTGTTGTTCTTGTTGTTCTTGTTGTTCTTGTTTTTCTTGTTGTTCATGTTGCTGTTGTTCTTGTTGATCTTGTTGTATTTGTTCTTGTTGTTCTTGTTGATCTTGTTGTTGTTCTTGTTGTTCTTGTTGTTCTTGTTGTTCTTGTTGTTCTTGTTGTTCTTATTGTTCTTGTTGTTCTTGTTGTTCTTGTTGCCCTCGTCGTTGTTGTTCCCGTTGTTCTGGTTCTTGTTGTTCTTGTTGTTGTGTTCCCGTTGTTCTTGTTCTTGTTGTTGTTGTTCTTGTTGTCGTTGTTGTTGTTGTTGTTGTTCTTGTTGTTCTTGTTGTTCTTGCTGTTCTTGTTGTTCTTGTTGTTCTGGTTGTTCTTGTTGTTCTTGTTGTTCTTGTTGTTCTTGTTGTTTTTGCTGTTCATGTTGTTCTTGTTGTTCTTCTTGTTGTTGTTCTTGTTGTCCTTGTTGTTGTTGTCCTTGTTGTTCTTGTTGTGCTTGTTGTTCTTGTTGTTTTTGTTGATCTTGTTGTTCTTGTTGTTCTTGTTGTTCTTGTTGTTCTTGTTGTTCTTCTTGCTGTTCTGGTTGTTCTTCTTGCTGTTCTGGTTGTTCTTGTTGTTCTCGTTGTTCTCGTTGTTCTCGTTGTTCTCGTTGTTCTCGTTGTTCTCGTTGTTCTCGTTGTTCTTGTTGTTCTCGTTGTTCTTGTTGTTCTTGTTGTTCTTGTTGTTCTTGTTGTTCTTGTTGTTCTTGTTGTTCTTGTTGTTCTTGTTGTTCTTGTTGCTCTTGTTGCTCTTGTTGTTCTTGTTGTTCTTGTTGCTCTTGTTGCTCTTGTTGTTCTTGTTGTTCTTGTTGCTCTTGTTGTTCTTGTTGTTCTTGTTGTTCTTGTTGTTCTTGTTGTTCTTGTTGTTCTTGTTGTTCTTGTTGTTCTTGTTGTTTTTGTTGATCTTGTTGTTCTTGTTGTTCTTGTTGTTCTTGTTGTTCTTGTTGTTCTTCTTGCTGTTCTGGTTGTTCTTCTTGCTGTTCTGGTTGTTCTTGTTGTTCTCGTTGTTCTCGTTGTTCTCGTTGTTCTCGTTGTTCTCGTTGTTCTCGTTGTTCTCGTTGTTCTCGTTGTTCTTGTTGTTCTCGTTGTTCTTGTTGTTCTTGTTGTTCTTGTTGTTCTTGTTGTTCTTGTTGTTCTTGTTGTTCTTGTTGTTCTTGTTGTTCTTGTTGTTCTTGTTGTTCTTGTTGTTCTTGTTGTTCTTGTTGTTCTTGTTGTTCTTGTTGTTCTTGTTGTTCTTATTGTTCTTGTTGTTCATGTTGTTCTTGTTGTTGTTCTAGTTGTCCTTGTTGTTGTTGTTCTCGTTGTTCTCGTTGTTCTCGTTGTTCTCGTTCTCGTTGTTCTTGTTGTTCTTGTTGTTCTTGTTGTTCTTGTTGTTCTTGTTGTTCTTGTTGTTCTTGTTGTTCTTGTTGTTCTTGTTGTTCTTGTTGTTCTTGTTGTTCTTGTTGTTCTTGTTGTTCTTGTTGTTCTTCTTGCTGTTCTGATTGTTCTTGTTGTTCTTGTTATTCTTGTTGTTCTCGTTGTTCTCGTTGTTCTCGTTGTTCTCGTTGTTCTCGTTGTTCTCGTTGCTCTCGTTGATCTTGTTGTTCTTGTTGTTCTTGTTGTTCTCGTTGTTCTCGTTGTTCTCGTTGTTCTCGTTCTCGTTGTTCTTGTTGTTCTTGTTGTTCTTGTTGTTCTTGTTGTTCTTGTTGTTCTTGTTGTCCTTGTTGTTCTTGTTGTTCTTGTTGTTCTTGTTGTTCTTATTGTTCTTGTTGTTCTTGTTGTTCTTCTTGTTGTTGTTCTAGTTCTCGTTGTTCTCGTTGTTCTCGTTGTTCTCGTTGTTCTCGTTGTTCTCGTTGTTCTTGTTGTTCTTGTTGTTCTTGTTGTTCTTGTTGTTCTTGTTGTTCTTGTTGTTCTTGTTGTTCTTGTTGTTCTTGTTGTTCTTGTTGTTCTTGTTGTTCTTGTTGTTCTTGCTGTTCTTGTTGATCTTGTTGTTCTTATTGTTCTTGTTGTTCATGTTGTTCTTGTTGTTCTTCTTGTTGTTGTTCTAGTTGTCCTTGTTGTTGTTGTTCTTGTTGTTCTTGTTGTTCTTGTTGTTCTTGCTGTTCTTGTTGCTCTTGTTGTTCTTGTTGTTCTTGTTGTTCTTGTTGTTCTTGTTGTTCTTGCTGTTCTTGTTGTTCTTGTTGTTCATGTTGTTCTTGTTGTTCTTCTTGTTGTTGTTCTAGTTGTCCTTGTTGTTGTTGTTCTGGTTGTTCTTGTTGTTCCGGTTGTTCTTGTTGTTCTTGTTGTTCTTGCTGTTCATGTTGTCTTGTTGTCCTTGTTGTTCTAGTTGTTCTTGTTGTTCTTGTTGTTCTTGTTGTTCTTGTTGTTGTTGTTCTAGTTGTTCTTGTTGTTGTTGTTCTGGTTGTTCTTGTTGTTCTTGTTGTTCCGGTTGTTCATGTTGTTGTTCTTGTTGTTGTTGTTGTTCATATTTCTGTTGTTGTTTTTATTGTTTTTCTTGCTGTTCTTGTTCTTGTTGTTCTTGTTGTTCTTGTTGCTCTTGTTGCTCTTGTTGATCTTGTTGTTCTTGTTGTTCTTGTCGTTCTTGTTGTTCTTGTTGTTCTTGTTGCTCTCGTTGTTGTTGTTCCCGTTGTTCTGGTTCTTGTTGTTCTTGTTGTTGTGTTCCCGTTGTTCTTGTTCTTGTTGTTGTTGTTCTTGTTGTCGTTGTTGTTGTTGTTGTTGTTCTTGTTGTTCTTGTTGTTCTTGTTGTTCTTGTTGTTCTTGTTGTTCTTGTTGTTCTGGTTGTTCTTGTTGTTCTTGTTGTTCTTGTTGTTCTTGTCGTTCTTTCTGTTTTTGCTGTTCATGTTGTTCTTGTTGTTCTTCTTGTTGTTGTTCTAGTTGTCCTTGTTGTTGTTGTCCTTGTTGTTCTTGTTGTTGTCCTTGTTGTTCTTGTTGTGCTTGTTGTTCTTGTTGATCTTGTTGTTCTTGTTGCTCTTGTTGCTCTTGTTGCTCTTGTTGTTCTTGTTGCTCTTGTTGTTCTTGTTGCTCTTGTTGTTCTTGTTGTTGTTCTTGTTGTTCTTGTTTTTGTTTTTCTTGTTGTTGTTGTTCTTGTCGTTGTGGTTCTTGTTGTTCCTGTTGTTGTTGTTGTTCTTGTTGTTCTTGTTGTTGTTGTTCATGTGGTTCTTGTTGTTGTTGCTCTTGCTGTTCTTGTTCTTGTTGTCCTTGTTGTTCTTTCTGTTCTTGTTGTTCTTGTTGTTGTTGTTGTTCTTGCTGTTCTTGTTGTAGTTGTTGTTTTTGTTGATCTTGTTGTTCTTGTTGTTCTTGTTGTTGTTCTTGTTGTTGTTGTTGTTCTTGCTGTTCTTGTTGTAGTTGTAGTTGTTGTCCTTGTTATTGTTGTAGTTCTTGTTGTTCTTGTTGTTCTTGTTGTTCTTGTTGTTCTTGTTGTTCTTGTTGTTCTTGTTGTTCTTGTTGTTCTTGTTGTTCTTGTTGTTCTTGTTGTTCTTGTTGTTCTTGTTGTTCTTGTTGTTCTTGTTGTTCCTGTTGTTTTTGTTGATCTTGTTGTTCTTGTTGTTCTTGTTGTTCTTCTTGCTGTTCTGGTTGTTCTTCTTGCTGTTCTGGTTGTTCTTGTTGTTCTCGTTGTTCTCGTTGTTCTCGTTGCTCTCGCTGTTCTCGTTGTTCTCGTTGTTCTCGTTGTTCTCGTTGCTCTCGTTGTTCTCGTTGCTCTTGTTGTTCTTGTTGTTCTTGTTGTTCTTGTTGTTCTAGTTGTTCTTGTTGTTCTTGTTGTTCTTGTTGTTCTTGTTGTTGTTGTTCTAGTTGTTCTTGTTGTTGTTGTTCTGGTTGTTCTTGTTGTTCTTGTTGTTCCGGTTGATCATGTTGTTGTTCTTGTTGTTGTTGTTGTTCTTATTTTTGTTGTTGTTTTTGTTGTTTTTCTTGCTGTTCTTGTTCTTGTTGTTCTTGTTGTTCTTGTTGTTCTTGTTGTTCTTGTTGCTCTTGTTGCTCTTGTTGATCTTGTTGTTCTTATTGTTCTTGTCGTTCTTGTTGCTCTTGTTGCTTTTGTTGCTTTTGTTGCTGTTGTTGTTCTTGTTGTTCTGGTTGTTGATGTTCTTGTTGTTCATGTTGTTGTTGATGTTGTTGTTCTTGTTGTTCTTGTTGTTCTTGTTGTTCTTGTTGTTCTGGTTGTTCTTGGTGTTCTTGTTGTTCCGGTTGTTCATGTTGTTGTTCTTGTTGTTGTTGTTGTTCTTATTTTTGTTGTCGTTGTTGTTGTTTTTCTTGCTGTTCTTGTTCTTGTTGTTCTTGTTGTTCTTGCTGGTCATGTTGTTCTTGTTGTTCTTGTTGTTCTTGTTGTTCTTGTTGTTCTTGTTGTTCTTGTTGTTCTTGTTGTTCTTGTTGTTCTTGTCGCTCTTGTTGTTCTTGTTGTTCTTCTTGTTCTTCTTGTTCTTGTTGTTGTTATTGTTGTTGTTGTTCTTGTTGTTCTTGTTGTTCTTGTTGTTCCTGTTGTTCTTGTTGTTCTTGTTGTTCTTGTTGTTCTTGTTGTTCTTGTTGTTCTTGTTGTTCTTGTTGTTCTTGCTGTTGTTGTTCCTGTTGTTCTTGTTGTTGTTGTTGTTGTTGTTGTTGTTGTTCCTGCTGTTCTTGTTCTTGTTGCTCTTGTTGTTCTTGTTGTTCTTGTTGTTCTTGTTGTTCTTGTTGTTCTTGTTGTTCTTGTTGTTCTTGTTGTTCTTGTTGGTCTTGTTGTTCTTGTTGTTCTTGTGGTTCTTGTTGTTCTTGTTGTTCTTGTTGTTCTTGTTGTTCTTGTTGTTCTTGTTGTTCTTGTTGTTCTTGTTGTTCTTGTTGTTCTTGTTGTTCTTATTGTTCTTGTTGTTCTTGTTGTTCTTGTTGCCCTCGTCGTTGTTGTTCCCGTTGTTCTGGTTCTTGTTGTTCTTGTTGTTGTGTTCCCGTTGTTCTTGTTCTTGTTGTTGTTGTTCTTGTTGTCGTTGTTGTTGTTGTTGTTGTTCTTGTTGTTCTTGTTGTTCTTGTTGTTCTTGTTGTTCTTGTTGTTCTGGTTGTTCTTGTTGTTCTTGTTGTTCTTGTTGTTCTTGTTGTTTTTGCTGTTCATGTTGTTCTTGTTGTTCTTCTTGTTGTTGTTCTTGTTGTCCTTGTTGTTGTTGTCCTTGTTGTTCTTGTTGTGCTTGTTGTTCTTGTTGATCTTGTTGTTCTTGTTGCTCTTGTTGCTCTTGTTGCTCTTGTTGTTCTTGTTGCTCTTGTTGTTCTTGTTGCTCTTGTTGTTCTTGTTGTTGTTCTTGTTGTTCTTGTTTTTGTTGTTCTTGTTGTTGTTGTTCTTGGCGTTGTGATTCTTGTTGTTCCTGTTGTTGTTGTTGTTCTTGTTGTTCTTGTAGTTGTTGTTCATGCGGTTCTTGTTGTTGTTGCTCTTGCTGTTCTTGTTCTTGTTGTCCTTGTTCTTTCTGTTCTTGTTGTTCTTGTTGATGTTGTTGTTCTTGCTGTTCTTGTTGTAGTTGTTGTTTTTGTTGATCTTGTTGTTCTTGTTGTTCTTGTTGTTGTTCTTGTTGTTGTTGTTGTTCTTGCTGTTCTTGTTGTAGTTGTTGTTGTTGTCCTTGTTATTGTTGTAGTTCTTGTTGTTCTTGTTGTTCTTGTTGTTCTTGTTGTTCTTGTTGTTCTTGTTGTTTTTGTTGATCTTGTTGTTCTTGTTGTTCTTGTTGTTCTTGTTGTTCTTCTTGCTGTTCTGGTTGTCCTTGTTGTTCTTGTTATTCTTGTTGTTCTCGTTGTTCTCGTTGTTCTCGTTGTTCTCGTTGTTCTTGTTGTTCTCGTTGTTCTTGTTGTTCTTGTTGTCCTTGTTGTTCTTGTTGTTCTTGTTGTTCTTGTTGTTCTTGTTGTTCTTGTTGTTCTTGTTGTTCTTGTTGCTCTTGTTGTTCTTGTTGTTCTTGTTGTTCTTGTTGTTGTTGTTCTAGTTGTCCTTGTTGTTGTTGTTCTGGTTGTTCTTGTTGTTCTTTTTGTTCCGGTTGTTCTTGTTGCTCTTGTTCTTGTGGTTCTTGTTGTTCTTGCTGTTCATGTTGTCTTGTTGTCCTTGTTGTTCAAGTTGTTCTTGTTGTTCTTGTTGTTCTTATTGTTGTTGTTCTAGTTGTTCTTGTTGTTGTTGTTCTGGTTGTTCTTGTTGTTCTTGTTGTTCTTGTTGTTCTTGTTGTTCTTGTTGTTCTTGTTGTTCTTGTTGTTCTTGTTGTTCTTGTTGTTCTTGTTGTTCTTGTTGTTCTTGTTGTTCTTGTTGTTCTTGTTGTTCTTGTTGTTCTTGTTGTTCTTGTTGTTCTTGTTGTTCTTGTTGTTCTTGTTGTTCTTGTTGTTCTTGTTGTTCTTGTTGTTCTTGTTGTTCTTGTTGTTCTTGTTGTTCTTGTTGTTCTTGTTGTTATTGTTGTTCTTGTTGTTCTTGTTGTTCTTGTTGTTCTTGTTGTTCTTGTTGTTCTCGTTGTTCTTTTTGTTGTTTTTCTAGTTGTTCTTGTTGTTCTTGTTGTTCTTGTTGTTGTTGTTGTTCTTGCTGTTCTTGTTGTAGTTGTTGTTGTTGTCTTTGTTGTTGTTGTAGTTCTTGTTGTTCTTGTTGTTCTTGTTGTTCTTGTTGTCCTTGTTGTTCTTGTTGTTCGTCTTTTCTTGTTGTTTTTGTTGATCTTGTTCTTCTTGTTGTTCTTGTCGTTCTTGTTGTTCTTCTTGCTGTTCTGTTTGTTCTTGCTGTTCTGGTGGTTCATGCTGTTCTGGTTGTTCTTGTTGTTCTTGTTGTTCTCGTTGTTCTCGTTATTCTCGTTGTACTCGTTGTTCTCGTTGTTCTTGTTGTTCTTGTTGTTCTTGTTGTTGTTGTTGTTGTTCTTGTTGTTCTTGTTGTTCTTGTTGTTCTTGTTGTTGTTGTTGTTGTTGTTCTTGTTGTTGTTGTTGTTGTTCTTGTTGTTGTTCTAGTTGTTCTTGTTGTTGTTGTTCTGGTTGTTCTTGTTGTTCTTGTTGTTCCGGTTGTTCTTGTTGTTCTTTTTGTTCCGGTTGTTCTTGTTGTTCTTGTTGTTCTTGTTGTTCTTGTTGTTCTTGTTGTTCTTGTTGTTCTTGTTGTTCTTGTTGTTTTTGCTGTTCATGTGGTTCTTGTTGTTCTTCTTGTTGTTGTTCTAGTTGTCCTTGTTGTTGTTGTCCTTGTTGTTCTTGTTGTTGTTGTCCTTGTTGTTCTTGTTGTGCTTGTTGTTCTTATTGATCTTGTTGTTCTTGTTGTTCTTGTTGCTCTTGTTGTTCTTGTTGCTCTTGTTGCTCTTGTTGCTCTTGTTGCTGTTGTTGCTGTTGTTGTTCTTGTTGTTCTGGTTGTTGATGTTCTTGTTGTTCTGGTTGTTGTTGTTCTTTTTGTTCTTGTTGTTGTTGTTGTTGTTGTTCTGGTTGTTGATGTTCTTGTTGTTCATGTTGTTGTTGTTCTTGATGTTCTTGTTGTTCTTGTTGTTCTTGTTGTTCTTTTTGTTCTTGCTGTTCTTGGTGTTCTTGGTGTTCTTGTTGTTCTTGTTGTTCTAGTTGTTGTTGTTGTTGTTGTTGTTCTTGTTGTTGTTCTCGTTGATCCCGTTGTTCTCGTTGTTCTCGTTGTTCTTGTTGTTCTTTTTGCTCTTGTTGTTCTTGTTGTCCTTGTTGTTGTTGTTGCTGTTGTTGTTCTTCTTGTTCATGTTGTTGTTGTTCTGGTTGACGTTGTTGTTCTTGTTCTTGTTTTTCTTGTTGTTCTTGTTGTTCTTGTTGCTCTTGTTGTTCTTGTTTTTCTTGTTGTTCTTGTTGTTCTTGTTGCTCTTGTTGTTCTTGTTGCTCTTGTTGTTCTTGTTGTTGTTCTTGTTGTTCTTGTTGTTCTTGTTGTTCTTGTTGTTCTTGTTGTTCTTGTTGTTCTTGTTGTTCTTGTTGTTCTTGTTGTTCTTGTTGTTCTTGTTGTTCTTGTTGTTCTTGTTGTTCTTGTTGTTCTTGTTGTTCTTGTTGTTCTTGTTGTTCTTGTTGTTCTTGTTGTTCTTGTTGTTCTTGTTGTTGTTGTTCATGCGGTTCTTGTTGTTGTTGCTCTTGCTGTTCTTGTTCTTGTTGTCCTTGTTGTTCTTTCTGTTCTTGTTGTTCTTGTTGTTGTTGTTGTTGTTGTTCTTGCTGTTATTGTTGTAGATGTTGTTTTTGTTGATCTTGTTGTTCTTGTTGTTCTTGTTGTTCTTGTTGTTCTTCTTGTTGTTGTTGTTGTTGTTCTTGCTGTTCTTGTTGTAGTTGTTGTTGCTGTCCTTGTTATTGTTGTAGTTCTTGATGTTCTTGTTGTTCTTGTTGTTCTTGTTGTTCTTGTTGTTCTTGTTGTTCTTGTTGTTATTGTTGATCTTGTTGTTCTTGTTGTTCTTGTTGCTCTTGTTGTTCTTGTTGTTCTTGTTGTTCTTCTTGCTGTTCTGGTTGTTCTTGTTGTTCTCGTTGTTCTCGTTGTTCTCGTTGTTCTCGTTGTTCTCGTTGTTCTTGTTGTTCTTGTTGTTCTTGTTGTTCCTGTTGTTCTTGTTGTTCTTGTTGTTCTTGTTGTTCTTGTTGTTCTTGTTGTTCTTGTTGTTCTTGTTGTTATTGTTGCTCTTGTTGCTCTTGTTGCTGTTGTTGTTCTTGTTGTTCTGGTTGTTGATGTTCTTGTTGTTCATGTTGTTGTTGTTCTTTTTGTTCTTGTTGTTGTTCTGGTTGTTGATGTTCTTGTTGTTCATGTTGTTGTTGTTCTTGATGTTCTTGTTGTTCTTGTTGTTCTCTTTGTTCTTGGTGTTCTTGGTGTTCTTGTTGCTCTTGTTGCTCTAGTTGTTGTTGTTGTTGTTGTTGTTGTTGTTGTTCTTGTTGTTCTCGTTGTTTTTCTTGCTGTTCTTGTTGTTCTCGTTGTTATCGTTGTTCTCGTTGTTCTCGTTGTTCTCGTTGTTCTCGTTGTTCTCGTTGTTCTTGTTGTTCTTGTTGTTCTTGTTGTTCTTGTTGTTCTTGTTGTTCTTGTTGTTCTTGTTGTTCGTGTTGTTCTTGTTGTTATTGTTGCTCTTGTTGCTCTTGTTGCTGTTGTTGTTCTTGTTGTTCTGGTTGTTGATGTTCTTGTTGTTCTGGTTGTTGTTGTTCTTTTTGTTCTTGTTGTTGTTGTTGTTGTTGTTGTTCTGGTTGTTGATGTTCTTGTTGTTCATGTTGTTGTTGTTCTTGATGTTCTTGTTGTTCTTGTTGTTCTTGTTGTTCTTTTTGTTCTTGGTGTTCTTGGTGTTCTTGTTGTTCTTGTTGTTCTAGTTGTTGTTGTTGTTGTTGTTGTTGTTGTTCTTGTTGTTGTTCTCGTTGTTCCCGTTGTTCTCGTTGTTCTCGTTGTTCTTGTTGTTCTTTTTGCTCTTGTTGTTCTTGTTGTCCTTGTTGTTGTTGTTGCTGTTGTTGTTCTTCTTGTTCATGTTGTTGTTGTTCTGGTTGATGTTGTTGTTCTTGTTCTTGTTTTTCTTGTTGTTCTTGTTGTTCTTGTTGCTCTTGTTGTTCTTGTTGCTCTTGTTGTTCTTGTTGTTGTTCTTGTTGTTCTTGTTGTTCTTGTTGTTCTTGTTGTTCTTGTTGTTCTTGTTGTTCTTGTTGTTCTTGTTGTTCTTGTTGTTCTTGTTGTTCTTGTTGTTCTTGTTGTTCTTGTTGTGCTTGTTGTTCTTGTTGTTCTTGTTGTTATTGTTGTTCTTGTTGTTCTTGTTGTTCTTGTTGTTCTCGTTGTTCTTTTTGTTGTTTTTCTAGTTGTTCTTGTTGTTCTTGTTGTTCTTGTTGTTGTTGTTGTTCTTGCTGTTCTTGTTGTTGTTGTTGTTCTTGCTGTTCTTGTTGTTGTTGTTGTCCTTGTTGTTGTTGTAGTTCTTGTTGTTCTTGTTGTTCTTGTTGTTCTTGTTGTTCTTGTTGTTCGTCTTTTCTTGTTGTTTTTGTTGATCTTGTTCTTCTTGTTGTTCTTGTCGTTCTTGTTGTTCTTCTTGCTGTTCTGTTTGTTCTTGCTGTTCTGGTGGTTCATGCTGTTCTGGTTGTTCTTGTTGTTCTCGTTGTTCTCGTTATTCTCGTTGTACTCGTTGTTCTCGTTGTTCTTGTTGTTCTTGTTGTTCTTGTTGTTGTTGTTGTTGTTGTTGTTCTTGTTGTTCTTGTTGTTCTTGTTGTTCTTGCTGTTGTTGTTGTTGTTGTTCTTGTTGTTGTTGTTGTTGTTCTTGTTGTTGTTCTAGTTGTTCTTGTTGTTGTTGTTCTGGTTGTTCTTGTTGTTCTTGTTGTTCCGGTTGTTCTTGTTGTTCTTTTTGTTCCGGTTGTTCTTGTTGTTCTTGTTGTTCTTGTTGTTCTTGTTGTTCTTGTTGTTCTTGTTGTTCTTGTTGTTTTTGCTGTTCATGTTGTTCTTGTTGTTCTTCTTGTTGTTGTTCTAGTTGTCCTTGTTGTTGTTGTCCTTGCTGTTCTTGTTGTTGTTGTCCTTGTTGTTCTTGTTGTGCTTGTTGTTCTTATTGATCTTGTTGTTCTTGTTGTTCTTGTTGCTCTTGTTGTTCTTGTTGCTCTTGTTGTTCTTGTTGTTGTTCTTGTTGTTCTTGTTGTTGTTGTTCATGCGGTTCTTGTTGTTGTTGCTCTTGCTGTTCTTGTTCTTGTTGTCCTTGTTGTTCTCTCTGTTCTTGTTGTTCTTGTTGTTGTTGTTGTTGTTCTTGCTGTTATTGTTGTAGATGTTGTTTTTGTTGATCTTGTTGTTCTTGTTGTTCTTGTTGTTGTTCTTGTTGTTGTTGTTGTTGTTCTTGCTGTTCTTGTTGTAGTTGTTGTTGCTGTCCTTGTTATTGTTGTAGTTCTTGTTGTTCATGTTGTTCTTGTTGTTCTTGTTGTTCTTGTTGTTCTTGTTGTTCTTGTTGTTCTTGTTGTTATTGTTGTTCTTGTTGTTCTTGTTGTTCTTGTTGTTCTTCTTGCTGTTCTTGTTGTTCTTCTTGCTGTTCTGGTTGTTCTTGTTGTTCTCGTTGTTCTCGTTGTTCTCGTTGTTCTCGTTGTTCTTGTTGTTCTTGTTGTTCTTGTTGTTCTTGTTGTTCTTGTTGTTCTTGTTGTTCTTGTTGTTCTTGTTGTTCTTGTTGTTATTGTTGCTCTTGTTGCTCTTGTTGCTGTTGTTGTTCTTGTTGTTCTGGTTGTTGATGTTCTTGTTGTTCATGTTGTTGTTGTTCTTTTTGTTCTTGTTGTTGTTGTTGTTGTTGTTGTTCTGGTTGTTGATGTTCTTGTTGTTCATGTTGTTGTTGTTCTTGATGTTCTTGTTGTTCTTGTTGTTCTTTTTGTTCTTGGTGTTCTTGGTGTTCTTGTTGTTCTTGTTGTTCTAGTTGTTGTTGTTGTTGTTGTTGTTGTTGTTGTTGTTCTTGTTGTTCTTGTTGTTCTTGTTGTTCTTGTTGTTCTTGTTGTTATTGTTGATCTTGTTGTTCTTGTTGTTCTCGTTGTTCTTCTTGCTGTTCTGGTTGTTCTTGTTGTTCTCGTTGTTCTCGTTGTTCTCGTTGTTCTCGTTGTTCTCGTTGTTCTCGTTGTTCTCGTTGTTCTTGTTGTTCTTGTTGTTCTTGTTGTTCTTGTTGTTCTTGTTGTTCTTGTTGTTCTTGTTGTTCGTGTTGTTCTTGTTGTTATTGTTGCTCTTGTTGCTCTTGTTGCTGTTGTTGTTCTTGTTGTTCTGGTTGTTGATGTTCTTGTTGTTCATGTTGTTGTTGTTCTTTTTGTTCTTGTTGTTGTTGTTGTTGTTGTTCTGGTTGTTGATGTTCTTGTTGTTCATGTTCTTGTTGTTCTTGTTGTTCTTGTTGTTCTTGTTGTTCTTGTTGTTCTTGTTGTTATTGTTGCTCTTGTTGCTCTTGTTGCTGTTGTTGTTCTTGTTGTTCTGGTTGTTGATGTTCTTGTTGTTCATGTTGTTGTTGTTCTTTTTGTTCTTGTTGTTGTTCTGGTTGTTGATGTTCTTGTTGTTCATGTTGTTGTTGTTCTTGATGTTCTTGTTGTTCTTGTTGTTCTTTTTGTTCTTGGTGTTCTTGGTGTTCTTGTTGTTCTTGTTGTTCTAGTTGTTGTTGTTGTTGTTCTAGTTGTTGTTGTTGTTGTTGTTGTTGTTGTTCTTGTTGTTCTCGTTGTTTTTCTTGCTGTTCTGGTTGTTCTTGTTGTTCTCGTTGTTCTCGTTGTTCTCGTTGTTCTCGTTGTTCTCGTTGTTCTCGTTGTTCTCGTTGTTCTCGTTGTTCTTGTTGTTCTTGTTGTTCTTGTTGTTCTTGTTGTTCTTGTTGTTCTTGTTGTTCGTGTTGTTCTTGTTGTTATTGTTGCTCTTGTTGCTCTTGTTGCTGTTGTTGTTCTTGTTGTTCTGGTTGTTGATGTTCTTGTTGTTCATGTTGTTGTTGTTCTTTTTGTTCTTGTTGTTGTTGTTGTTGTTGTTCTGGTTGTTGATGTTCTTGTTGTTCATGTTGTTGTTGTTCTTGATGTTCTTGTTGTTCTTGTTGTTCTTGTTGTTCTTTTTGTTCTTGGTGTTCTTGGTGTTCTTGTTGTTCTTGTTGTTCTAGTTGTTGTTGTTGTTGTTGTTGTTGTTCTTGTTGTTGTTCTCGTTGTTCCCGTTGTTCTCGTTGTTCTCGTTGTTCTTGTTGTTCTTTTTGCTCTTGTTGTTCTTGTTGTCCTTGTTGTTGTTGTTGCTGTTGTTGTTCTTGTTGTTCATGTTGTTGTTGTTCTGGTTGATGTTGTTGTTCTTGTTCTTGTTTTTCTTGTTGTTCTTGTTGTTCTTGTTGCTCTTGTTGTTCTTGTTGTTGTTCTTGTTGTTCTTGTTGTTGTTGTTCATGCGGTTCTTGTTGTTGTTGCTCTTGCTGTTCTTGTTCTTGTTGTCCTTGTTGTTCTTTCTGTTCTTGTTGTTCTTGTTGTTGTTGTTGTTGTTCTTGCTGTTCTTGTTGTAGATGTTGTTCTTGTTGTTCTTGTTGTTCTTGTTGTTCTTGTAGTTCTTGTTGTTGTTGCTGTTGTTCTTGTTGTTGTTGTTGTTGTTCTTGTTGTTGTTGTTGTTGTTGTTGTTGTTCTAGTTGTTCTTGTTGTAGTTGTTCTGGTTGTTCTTGTTGTTCTTGTTGTTCCGGTTGTTCTTGTTGTTCTTGTTGTTCCGGTTGTTCTTGTTGTTCTTGTTCTTGTTGTTCTTGTTGTTCTTGCTGTTCATGTTGTCTTGTTGTCCTTGTTGTTGTAGTTGTTCTTGTTGCTCTTGTTGTTCTTGCTGTTCTGGTTGTTCTTGCTGTTCTGGTGGTTCATGCTGTTCTGGTTGTTCTTGTTGTTCTCGTTGTTCTCGTTGTTCTCGTTGTACTCGTTGTTCTCGTTGTTCTTGTTGTTCTTGTTGTTCTTGTTGTTCTTGTTGTTGTTGTTGTTGTTGTTGTTGTTGTTCTGGTTGTTCTTGTTGTTGTTGTTGTTCTTGTTGTTGTTGTTGTTGTTGTTGTTGTTCTTGTTGTTGTTCTAGTTGTTCTTGTTGTTGTTGTTCTGGTTGTTCCTGTTGTTCTTGTTGTTCCGGTTGTTCTTGTTGTTCTTTTTGTTCCGGTTGTTCTTGTTGTTCTTGTTGTTCTTGTTGTTCTTGTTGCTCTTGTTGTTCTTGTTGTTCTTGTTGTTCTTGTTGTTCTTGTTGTTCTTGTTGTTTTTGCTGTTCATGTTGTTCTTGTTGTTCTTCTTGTTGTTGTTCTAGTTGTCCTTGTTGTTGTTGTCCTTGTTGTTCTTGTTGTTGTTGTCCTTGTTGTTCTTGTTGTGCTTGTTGTTCTTTCTGTTCTTGTTGTTCTTGTTGTTGTTGTTGATGTTCTTGCTGTTATTGTTGTAGATGTTGTTTTTGTTGATCTTGTTGTTCTTGTTGTTCTTGTTGTTGTTCTTGTTGTTGTTGTTGTTGTTCTTGCTGTTCTTGTTGTAGTTGTTGTTGCTGTCCTTGTTATTGTTGTAGTTCTTGATGTTCTTGTTGTTCTTGTTGTTCTTGTTGTTCTTGTTGTTCTTGTTGTTCTTGTTGTTCTTGTTGTTATTGTTGATCTTGTTGTTCTTGTTGTTCTTGTTGTTCTTGTTGTTCTTGTTGTTCTTGTTGTTCTTGTTGTTCTTCTTGCTGTTCTGGTTGTTCTTGTTGTTCTCGTTGTTCTCGTTGTTCTCGTTGTTCTCGTTGTTCTCGTTGTTCTCGTTGTTCTTGTTGTTCTTGTTGTTCTTGTTGTTCTTGTTGTTCTTGTTGTTCTTGTTGTTCTTGTTGTTCTTGTTGTTCTTGTTGTTCTTGTTGTTCTTGTTGTTATTGTTGCTCTTGTTGCTCTTGTTGCTGTTGTTGTTCTTGTTGTTCTGGTTGTTGATGTTCTTGTTGTTCATGTTGTTGTTGTTCTTTTTGTTCTTGTTGTTGTTGTTGTTGTTCTGGTTGTTGATATTCTTGTTGTTCATGTTGTTGTTGTTCTTGATGTTCTTGTTGTTCTTGTTGTTCTTTTTGTTCTTGGTGTTCTTGTTGTTCTAGTTGTTGTTGTTGTTGTTGTTGTTGTTGTTGTTCTTGTTGTTCTTGTTGTTCTTGTTGTTCTTGTTGCTCTTGTTGTTCTCGTTGTTCTCGTTGTTCTCGTTGTTCTTGTTGTTCTTGTTGATCTTGTTGTTCTTGTTGTTCTTGTTGTTCTTGTTGTTCGTGTTGTTCTTGTTGTTATTGTTGCTCTTGTTGCTCTTGTTGCTGTTGTTGTTCTTGTTGTTCTGGTTGTTGATGTTCTTGTTGTTCATGTTGTTGTTGTTCTTTTTGTTCTTGTTGTTGTTGTTGTTGTTGTTGTTCTGGTTGTTGATGTTCTTGTTGTTCATGTTGTTGTTGTTCTTGATGTTCTTGTTGTTCTTGTTGTTCTTTTTGTTCTTGGTGTTCTTGGTGTTCTTGTTGTTCTTGTTGTTCTAGTTGTTGTTGTTGTTGTTGTTGTTGTTGTTCTTGTTGTTGTTCTCGTTGTTCCCGTTGTTCTCGTTGTTCTCGTTGTTCTTGTTGTTCTTTTTGCTCTTGTTGTTCTTGTTGTCCTTGTTGTTGTTGTTGCTGTTGTTGTTCTTGTTGTTCATGTTGTTGTTGTTCTGGTTGATGTTGTTGTTCTTGTTCTTGTTTTTCTTGTTGTTCTTGTTGTTCTTGTTGCTCTTGTTGTTCTTGTTGCTCTTGTTGTTCTTGTTGTTGTTCTTGTTGTTCTTGTTTTTGTTGTTCATGCGGTTCTTGTTGTTGTTGCTCTTGCTGTTCTTGTTCTTGTTGTCCTTGTTGTTCTTTCTGTTCTTGTTGTTCTTGTTGTTGTTGTTGTTGTTCTTGCTGTTCTTGTTGTAGATGTTGTTCTTGTTGTTCTTGTTGTTCTTGTTGTTCTTGTTGTTCTTGTTGTTATTGTTGCTCTTGTTGCTCTTGTTGTTCTTGCTGTTCTGGTGGTTCATGCTGTTCTGGTTGTTCTTGTTGTTCTCGTTGTTCTCGTTGTTCTCGTTGTACTCGTTGTTCTCGTTGTTCTTGTTGTTCTTGTTGTTCTTGTTGTTCTTGTTGTTGTTGTTGTTGTTGTTGTTCTTGTTGTTCTTGTTGTTGTTGTTGTTGTTGTTGTTCTTGTTGTTGTTGTTGTTCTTGTTGTTGTTCTAGTTGTTCTTGTTGTTGTTGTTCTGGTTGTTCTTGTTGTTCTTGTTGTTCCGGTTGTTCTTGTTGTTCTTTTTGTTCCGGTTGTTCTTGTTGTTCTTGTTGTTCTTGTTGTTCTTGTTGTTCTTGTTGTTCTTGTTGTTCTTGTTGTTCTTGTTGTTCTTGTTGTTCTTGTTGTTCTTGTTGTTCTTGTTGTTCTTGTTGTTCTTGTTGTTTTTGCTGTTCATGTTGTTCTTGTTGTTCTTCTTGTTGTTGTTCTAGTTGTCCTTGTTGTTCTTGTTGTTGTTGTCCTTGTTGTTCTTGTTGTGCTTGTTGTTCTTATTGATCTTGTTGTTCTTGTTGTTCTTGTTGCTCTTGTTGTTCTTGTTGCTCTTGTTGTTCTTGTTGTTGTTCTTGTTGTTCTTGTTGTTGTTGTTCATGCGGTTCTTGTTGTTGTTGCTCTTGCTGTTCTTGTTCTTGTTGTCCTTGTTGTTCTTTCTGTTCTTGTTGTTCTTGTTGTTGTTGTTGTTGTTGTTCTTGCTGTTATTGTTGTAGATGTTGTTTTTGTTGATCTTGTTGTTCTTGTTGTTCTTGTTGTTGTTGTTGTTGTTGTTGTTGTTGTTGTTCTTGCTGTTCTTGTTGTAGTTGTTGTTGTTGTTCTTGTTGTTGTTCTAGTTGTTCTTGTTGTTGTTGTTCTGGTTGTTCCTGTTGTTCTTGTTGTTCCGGTTGTTCTTGTTGTTCTTTTTGTTCCGGTTGTTCTTGTTGTTCTTGTTGTTCTTGTTGTTCTTGTTGCTCTTGTTGTTCTTGTTGTTCTTGTTGTTCTTGTTGTTCTTGTTGTTCTTGTTGTTTTTGCTGTTCATGTTGTTCTTGTTGTTCTTCTTGTTGTTGTTCTAGTTGTCCTTGTTGTTGTTGTCCTTGTTGTTCTTGTTGTTGTTGTCCTTGTTGTTCTTGTTGTGCTTGTTGTTCTTATTGATCTTGTTGTTCTTGTTGTTCTTGTTGCTCTTGTTGTTCTTGTTGCTCTTGTTGTTCTTGTTGTTGTTCTTGTTGTTCTTGTTGTTGTTGTTCATGCGGTTCTTGTTGTTGTTGCTCTTGCTGTTCTTGTTCTTGTTGTCCTTGTTGTTCTTTCTGTTCTTGTTGTTCTTGTTGTTGTTGTTGATGTTCTTGCTGTTATTGTTGTAGATGTTGTTTTTGTTGATCTTGTTGTTCTTGTTGTTCTTGTTGTTGTTCTTGTTGTTGTTGTTGTTGTTCTTGCTGTTCTTGTTGTAGTTGTTGTTGCTGTCCTTGTTATTGTTGTAGTTCTTGATGTTCTTGTTGCTCTTGTTGTTCTTGTTGTTCTTGTTGTTCTTGTTGTTCTTGTTGTTCTTGTTGTTATTGTTGATCTTGTTGTTCTTGTTGTTCTTGTTGTTCTTGTTGTTCTTGTTGTTCTTGTTGTTCTTGTTGTTCTTGTTGTTCTTCTTGCTGTTCTGGTTGTTCTTGTTGTTCTCGTTGTTCTCGTTGTTCTCGTTGTTCTCGTTGTTCTCGTTGTTCTTGTTGTTCTTGTTGTTCTTGTTGTTCTTGTTGTTCTTGTTGTTCTTGTTGTTCTTGTTGTTCTTGTTGTTCTTGTTGTTATTGTTGCTCTTGTTGCTCTTGTTGCTGTTGTTGTTCTTGTTGTTCTGGTTGTTGATGTTCTTGTTGTTCATGTTGTTGTTGTTCTTTTTGTTCTTGTTGTTGTTGTTGTTGTTCTGGTTGTTGATATTCTTGTTGTTCATGTTGTTGTTGTTCTTGATGTTCTTGTTGTTCTTTTTGTTCTTGGTGTTCTTGGTGTTCTTGTTGTTCTAGTTGTTGTTGTTGTTGTTGTTGTTGTTGTTGTTGTTCTTGTTGATCTTGTTGTTCCTGTTGCTCTTGTTGTTCTCGTTGTTCTCGTTGTTCTCGTTGTTCTTGTTGTTCTTGTTGATCTTGTTGTTCTTGTTGTTCTTGTTGTTCTTGTTGTTCGTGTTGTTCTTGTTGTTATTGTTGCTCTTGTTGCTCTTGTTGCTGTTGTTGTTCTTGTTGTTCTGGTTGTTGATGTTCTTGTTGTTCATGTTGTTGTTGTTCTTTTTGTTCTTGTTGTTGTTGTTGTTGTTGTTGTTCTGGTTGTTGATGTTCTTGTTGTTCATGTTGTTGTTGTTCTTGATGTTCTTGTTGTTCTTGTTGTTCTTGTTGTTCTTTTTGTTCTTGGTGTTCTTGGTGTTCTTGTTGTTCTTGTTGTTCTAGTTGTTGTTGTTGTTGTTGTTGTTGTTGTTCTTGTTGTTGTTCTCGTTGTTCCCGTTGTTCTCGTTGTTCTCGTTGTTCTTGTTGTTCTTTTTGCTCTTGTTGTTCTTGTTGTCCTTGTTGTTGTTGTTGCTGTTGTTGTTCTTGTTGTTCATGTTGTTGTTGTTCTGGTTGATGTTGTTGTTCTTGTTCTTGTTTTTCTTGTTGTTCTTGTTGTTCTTGTTGCTCCTGTTGTTCTTGTTGCTCTTGTTGTTCTTGTTGTTGTTCTTGTTGTTCTTGTTTTTGTTGTTCATGCGGTTCTTGTTGTTGTTGCTCTTGCTGTTCTTGTTCTTGTTGTCCTTGTTGTTCTTTCTGTTCTTGTTGTTCTTGTTGTTGTTGTTGTTGTTCTTGCTGTTCTTGTTGTAGATGTTGTTCTTGTTGTTCTTGTTGTTCTTGTTGTTCTTGTTGTTATTGTTGCTCTTGTTGCTCTTGTTGTTCTTGCTGTTCTGGTGGTTCATGCTGTTCTGGTTGTTCTTGTTGTTCTCGTTGTTCTCGTTGTTCTCGTTGTACTCGTTGTTCTCGTTGTTCTTGTTGTTCTTGTTGTTCTTGTTGTTCTTGTTGTTGTTGTTGTTGTTGTTGTTGTTCTTGTTGTTCTTGTTGTTCTTGTTGTTGTTGTTGTTGTTGTTGTTGTTGTTGTTCTTGTTGTTGTTCTAGTTGTTCTTGTTGTTGTTGTTCTGGTTGTTCTTGTTGTTCTTGTTGTTCCGGTTGTTCTTGTTGTTCTTTTTGTTCCGGTTGTTCTTGTTGTTCTTGTTGTTCTTGTTGTTCTTGTTGTTCTTGTTGTTCTTGTTGTTCTTGTTGTTCTTGTTGTTCTTGTTGTTCTTGTTGTTCTTGTTGTTTTTGCTGTTCATGTTGTTCTTGTTGTTCTTCTTGTTGTTGTTCTAGTTGTCCTTGTTGTTGTTGTCCTTGTTGTTCTTGTTGTGCTTGTTGTTCTTATTGATCTTGTTGTTCTTGTTGTTCTTGTTGCTCTTGTTGTTCTTGTTGCTCTTGTTGTTCTTGTTGTTGTTCCTGTTGTTCTTGTTGTTGTTGTTCATGCGGTTCTTGTTGTTGTTGCTCTTGCTGTTCTTGTTCTTGTTGTCCTTGTTGTTCTTTCTGTTCTTGTTGTTCTTGTTGTTGTTGTTGTTGTTGTTCTTGCTGTTATTGTTGTAGATGTTGTTTTTGTTGATCTTGTTGTTCTTGTTGTTCTTGTTGTTGTTCTTGTTGTTGTTGTTGTTGTTCTTGCTGTTCTTGTTGTAGTTGTTGTTGCTGTCCTTGTTATTGTTGTAGTTCTTGATGTTCTTGTTGTTCTTGTTGTTCTTGTTGTTCTTGTTGTTCTTGTTGTTCTTGTTGTTCTTGTTGTTATTGTTGATCTTGTTGTTCTTGTTGTTCTTGTTGCTCTTGTTGTTCTTGTTGTTCTTGTTGTTGTTATTCATGCGGTTCTTGTTGTTGTTGCTCTTGCTGTTCTTGTTCTTGTTGTCCTTGTTGTTCTTTCTGTTCTTGTTGTTCTTGTTGTTGTTGTTGATGTTCTTGCTGTTATTGTTGTAGATGTTGTTTTTGTTGATCTTGTTGTTCTTGTTGTTCTTGTTGTTGTTCTTGTTGTTGTTGTTGTTGTTCTTGCTGTTCTTGTTGTAGTTGTTGTTGCTGTCCTTGTTATTGTTGTAGTTCTTGATGTTCTTGTTGTTCTTGTTGTTCTTGTTGTTCTTGTTGTTCTTGTTGTTCTTGTTGTTCTTGTTGTTATTGTTGATCTTGTTGTTCTTGTTGTTCTTGTTGTTCTTGTTGTTCTTGTTGTTCTTGTTGTTCTCCTTGCTGTTCTGGTTGTTCTTGTTGTTCTCGTTGTTCTCGTTGTTCTCGTTGTTCTCGTTGTTCTCGTTGTTCTCGTTGTTCTTGTTGTTCTTGTTGTTCTTGTTGTTCTTGTTGTTCTTGTTGTTCTTGTTGTTCTTGTTGTTCTTGTTGTTATTGTTGCTCTTGTTGCTCTTGTTGCTGTTGTTGTTCTTGTTGTTCTGGTTGTTGATGTTCTTGTTGTTCATGTTGTTGTTGTTCTTTTTGTTCTTGTTGTTGTTGTTGTTGTTCTGGTTGTTGATATTCTTGTTGTTCATGTTGTTGTTGTTCTTGATGTTCTTGTTGTTCTTGTTGTTCTTTTTGTTCTTGGTGTTCTTGGTGTTCTTGTTGTTCTAGTTGTTGTTGTTGTTGTTGTTGTTCTTGTTGTTCTTGTTGTTCTTGTTGCTCTTGTTGTTCTCGTTGTTCTCGTTGTTCTCGTTGTTCTTGTTGTTCTTGTTGATCTTGTTGTTCTTGTTGTTCTTGTTGTTCTTGTTGTTCGTGTTGTTCTTGTTGTTATTGTTGCTCTTGTTGCTCTTGTTGCTGTTGTTGTTCTTGTTGTTCTGGTTGTTGATGTTCTTGTTGTTCATGTTGTTGTTGTTCTTTTTGTTCTTGTTGTTGTTGTTGTTGTTGTTGTTCTGGTTGTTGATGTTCTTGTTGTTCATGTTGTTGTTGTTCTTGATGTTCTTGTTGTTCTTGTTGTTCTTGTTGTTCTTTTTGTTCTTGGTGTTCTTGGTGTTCTTGTTGTTCTTGTTGTTCTAGTTGTTGTTGTTGTTGTTGTTGTTGTTGTTCTTGTTGTTGTTCTCGTTGTTCCCGTTGTTCTCGTTGTTCTCGTTGTTCTTGTTGTTCTTTTTGCTCTTGTTGTTCTTGTTGTCCTTGTTGTTGTTGTTGCTGTTGTTGTTCTTGTTGTTCATGTTGTTGTTGTTCTGGTTGATGTTGTTGTTCTTGTTCTTGTTTTTCTTGTTGTTCTTGTTGTTCTTGTTGCTCTTGTTGTTCTTGTTGCTCTTGTTGTTCTTGTTGTTGTTCTTGTTGTTCTTGTTTTTGTTGTTCATGCGGTTCTTGTTGTTGTTGCTCTTGCTGTTCTTGTTCTTGTTGTCCTTGTTGTTCTTTCTGTTCTTGTTGTTCTTGTTGTTGTTGTTGTTGTTCTTGCTGTTCTTGTTGTAGATGTTGTTCTTGTTGTTCTTGTTGTTCTTGTTGTTCTTGTTGTTCTTGTTGTTATTGTTGCTCTTGTTGCTCTTGTTGTTCTTGCTGTTCTGGTGGTTCATGCTGTTCTGGTTGTTCTTGTTGTTCTCGTTGTTCTCGTTGTTCTCGTTGTACTCGTTGTTCTCGTTGTTCTTGTTGTTCTTGTTGTTCTTGTTGTTCTTGTTGTTGTTGTTGTTGTTGTTCTTGTTGTTCTTGTTGTTCTTGTTGTTGTTGTTGCTCTTGTTGTTGTTGTTGTTGTTGTTCTTGTTGTTGTTCTAGTTGTTCTTGTTGTTGTTGTTCTGGTTGTTCTTGTTGTTCTTGTTGTTCCGGTTGTTCTTGTTGTTCTTTTTGTTCCGGTTGTTCTTGTTGTTCTTGTTGTTCTTGTTGTTCTTGTTGTTCTTGTTGTTCTTGTTGTTCTTGTTGTTCTTGTTGTTCTTGTTGTTTTTGCTGTTCATGTTGTTCTTGTTGTTCTTCTTGTTGTTGTTCTAGTTGTCCTTGTTGTTCTTGTTGTTGTTGTCCTTGTTGTTCTTGTTGTGCTTGTTGTTCTTATTGATCTTGTTGTTCTTGTTGTTCTTGTTGCTCTTGTTGTTCTTGTTGCTCTTGTTGTTCTTGTTGTTGTTCTTGTTGTTCTTGTTGTTGTTGTTCATGCGGTTCTTGTTGTTGTTGCTCTTGCTGTTCTTGTTCTTGTTGTCCTTGTTGTTCTTTCTGTTCTTGTTGTTCTTGTTGTTGTTGTTGTTGTTGTTCTTGCTGTTATTGTTGTAGATGTTGTTTTTGTTGATCTTGTTGTTCTTGTTGTTCTTGTTGTTGTTCTTGTTGTTGTTGTTGTTGTTCTTGCTGTTCTTGTTGTAGTTGTTGTTGCTGTCCTTGTTATTGTTGTAGTTCTTGATGTTCTTGTTGTTCTTGTTGTTCTTGTTGTTCTTGTTGTTCTTGTTGTTCTTGTTGTTATTGTTGATCTTGTTGTTCTTGTTGTTCTTGTTGCTCTTGTTGTTCTTGTTGTTCTTGTTGTTCTTCTTGCTGTTCTGGTTGTTCTTGTTGTTCTCGTTGTTCTCGTTGTTCTCGTTGTTCTCGTTGTTCTCGTTGTTCTCGTTGTTCTTGTTGTTCTTGTTGTTCTTGTTGTTCTAGTTGTTGTTGTTGTTGTTGTTGTTGTTGTTCTTGTTGTTCTCGTTGTTTTTCTTGCTGTTCTGGTTGTTCTTGTTGTTCTCGTTGTTCTCGTTGTTCTCGTTGTTCTCGTTGTTCTCGTTGTTCTCGTTGTTCTCGTTGTTCTTGTTGTTCTTGTTGTTCTTGTTGTTCTTGTTGTTCTTGTTGTTCTTATTGTTCTTGTTGTTCATGTTGTTCTTGTTGTTCTTCTTGTTGTTGTTCTAGTTGTCCTTGTTGTTGTTGTTCTCGTTGTTCTCGTTGTTCTCGTTCTCGTTGTTCTTGTTGTTCTTGTTGTTCTCGTTGTTCTTGTTCTCGTTGTTCTTGTTGTTCTTGTTGTTCTTGTTGTTCTTGTTGTTCTTGTTGTTCTTGTTGTTCTTGTTGTTCTTGTTGTTCTTGTTGTTCTTGTTGTTCTTGTTGTTCTTGTTGTTCTTGTTGTTCTTGTTGTTCTTGTTGTTCTTGTTGTTCTTGTTGTTCTTGTTGTTCTTGTTGTTCTTGTTGTTCTTGTTGTTCTTGTTGTTCTTGTTGTTCTTGCTGTTCTTGTTGTTCTTGTTGTTCTTGTTGTTCTTGTTGTTCTTGTTGCTCTTGTTGTTCTTATTGTTCTTGTTGTTCATGTTGTTCTTGTTGTTCTTCTTGTTGTTGTTCTAGTTGTCCTTGTTGTTGTTGTTCTCGTTGTTCTCGTTGTTCTCGTTGTTCTCGTTGTTCTCGTTGTTCATGTTGTTCTTGTTGTTCTTCTTGTTGTTGTTCTAGTTGTCCTTGTTGTTGTTGTTCTTGTTGTTCTTGTTGTTCTTGTTGTACTTGTTGTTCTTGTTGTTCTTGTTGTTCTTGTTGTTCTTGTTGTTCTTGTTGTTCTTGTTGTTCTTGTTGTTCTTGTTGTTCTTGTTGTTCTTGTTGTTCTTGTTGTTCTTGTTGTTCGTGTTGTTCTTGTTGTTCTTGTTGTTCTTGTTGTTCTTGTTGTTCATGTTGTTCTTGTTGTTGTTGTTCATGCGGTTCTTGTTGTTGTTGCTCTTGCTGTTCTTGTTCTTGTTGTCCTTGTTGTTCTTTCTGTTCTTGTTGTTCTTGTTGTTGTTGTTGATGTTCTTGCTGTTATTGTTGTAGATGTTGTTTTTGTTGATCTTGTTGTTCTTGTTGTTCTTGTTGTTGTTCTTGTTGTTGTTGTTGTTGTTCTTGCTGTTCTTGTTGTAGTTGTTGTTGCTGTCCTTGTTATTGTTGTAGTTCTTGATGTTCTTGTTGTTCTTGTTGTTCTTGTTGTTCTTGTTGTTCATGTTGTTCTTGTTGTTCTTGTTGTTCTTGTTGTTATTGTTGATCTTGTTGATCTTGTTGTTCTTGTTGTTCTTGTTGTTCTTGTTGTTCTTGTTGTTCTTGTTGTTCTTCTTGCTGTTCTGGTTGTTCTTGTTGTTCTCGTTGTTCTCGTTGTTCTTTTTGTTCTTGGTGTTCTTGGTGTTCTTGTTGTTCTTGTTGTTCTAGTTGTTGTTGTTGTTGTTGTTGTTGTTGTTGTTGTTCTTGTTGTTCTTGTTGCTCTTGTTGCTCTTGTTGTTCTTGTTGTTCTTGTTGTTCTTGTTGTTCTTGTTGTTCTTGTTGTTATTGTTGATCTTGTTGTTCTTGTTGTTCTTGTTGTTCTCGTTGTTCTTCTTGCTGTTCTGGTTGTTCTTGTTGTTCTCGTTGTTCTCGTTGTTCTCGTTGTTCTCGTTGTTCTCGTTGTTCTCGTTGTTCTCGTTGTTCTCGTTGTTCTTGTTGTTCTTGTTGATCTTGTTGTTCTTGTTGTTCTTGTTGTTCTTGTTGTTCGTGTTGTTCTTGTTGTTATTGTTGCTCTTGTTGCTGTTGTTGCTGTTGTTGTTCTTGTTGTTCTGGTTGTTGATGTTCTTGTTGTTCATGTTGTTGTTGTTCTTTTTGTTCTTGTTGTTGTTGTTGTTGTTCTGGTTGTTGATGTTCTTGTTGTTCATGTTGTTGTTGTTCTTGATGTTCTTGTTGTTCTTGTTGTTCTTGTTGTTCTTTTTGTTCTTGATGTTCTTGGTGTTCTTGTTGTTCTTGTTGTTCTAGTTGTTGTTGTTGTTGTTGTTGTTCTTGTTGTTGTTCTCGTTGTTCCCGTTGTTCTCGTTGTTCTCGTTGTTCTTGTTGTTCTTTTTGCTCTTGTTGTTCTTGTTGTCCTTGTTGTTGTTGTTGCTGTTGTTGTTCTTGTTGTTCATGTTGTTGTTGTTCTGGTTGATGCTGTTGTTCTTGTTCTTGTTTTTCTTGTTGTTCTTGTTGTTCTTGTTGCTCTTGTTGTTCTTGTTGTTGTTCTTGTTGTTCTTGTTGTTGTTGTTCATGCGGTTCTTGTTGTTGTTGCTCTTGCTGTGCTTGTTCTTGTTGTCCTTGTTGTTCTTTCTGTTCTTGTTGTTCTTGTTGTTGTTGTTGTTGTTCTTGCTGATCTTGTTGTAGATGTTGTTTTTGTTGATCTTGTTGTTCTTGTTGTTGTTCTTGTTGTCATTGTTGATCTTGTTGTTCTTGTTGTTCTTGTTGTTCTCGTTGTTTTTCTTGCTGTTCTGGTTGTTCTTGTTGATCTCGTAGTTCTCGTTGTTCTCGTTGTTCTCGTTGTTCTCGTTGTTCTCGTTGTTCTCGTTGTTCTTGTTGTTCTTGTTGTTCTTGTTGTTCTTGTTGTTCTTGTTGTTCTTGTTGTTCGTGTTGTTCTTGTTGTTATTGTTGCTCTTGTTGCTCTTGTTGCTGTTGTTGATCTTGTTGTTCTGGTTGTTGATGTTCTTGTTGTTCATGTTGTTGTTGTTCTTTTTGTTCTTGTTGTTGTTGTTGTTGTTGTTCTGGTTGTTGATGTTCTTGTTGTTCATGTTGTTGTTGTTCTTGATGTTCTTGTAGTTCTTGTTGTTCTTGTTGTTCTTTTTGTTCTTGGTGTTCTTGGTGTTCATGTTGTTCTTGTTGTTCTAGTTGTTGTTGTTGTTGTTGTTGTTTTTGTTCTTGTTGTTGTTCTCGTTGTTCCCGTTGTTCTCGTTGTTCTTGTTGTTCTTTTTGCTCTTGTTGTTCTTGTTGTCCTTGTTGTTGTTGTTGCTGTTGTTGTTCTTGTTGTTCATGTTGTTGTTGTTCTGGTTGATGTTGTTGTTCTTGTTCTTGTTTTTCTTGTTGTTCTTGTTGTTCTTGTTGCTCTTGTTGTTCTTGTTGCTCTTGTTGTTCATGTTGTTGTTCTTGTTGTTCTTGTTGTTGTTGTTCATGCGGTTCTTGTTGTTGTTGCTCTTGCTGTTCTTGTTCTTGTTGTCCTTGTTGTTCTTTCTGTTCTTGTTGTTCTTGTTGTTGTTGTTGTTGTTCTTGCTGTTCTTGTTGTAGATGTTGTTCTTGTTGTTCTTGTTGTTCTTGTTGTTCTTGTTGTTCTTGTTGTTCTTGTTGTTCTTGTTGTTCTTGTTGTTATTGTTGCTCTTGTTGCTCTTGTTGTTCTTGCTGTTCTGGTGGTTCATGCTGTTCTGGTTGTTCTTGTTGTTCTCGTTGTTCTCGTTGTTCTCGTTGTACTCGTTGTTCTCGTTGTTCTTGTTGTTCTTGTTGTTCTTGTTGTTCTTGTTGTTGTTGTTGTTGTTGTTGTTCTTGTTGTTGTTGTTGTTCTTGTTGTTGTTCTTGTTGTTGTTCTAGTTGTTCTTGTTGTTGTTGTTCATGCGGTTCTTGTTGTTGTTGCTCTTGCTGTTCTTGTTCTTGTTGTCCTTGTTGTTCTTTCTGTTCTTGTTGTTCTTGTTGTTGTTGTTGTTGTTGTTGTTCTTGCTGTTATTGTTGTAGATGTTGTTTTTGTTGATCTTGTTGTTCTTGTTGTTCTTGTTGTTGTTCTTGTTGTTGTTGTTGTTGTTCTTGCTGTTCTTGTTGTAGTTGTTGTTGCTGTCCTTGTTATTGTTGTAGTTCTTGATGTTCTTGTTGTTCTTGTTGTTATTGTTGATCTTGTTGTTCTTGTTGTTCTTGTTGCTCTTGTTGTTCTTGTTGTTCTTGTTGTTCTTCTTGCTGTTCTGGTTGTTCTTGTTGTTCTCGTTGTTCTCGTTGTTCTCGTTGTTCTCGTTGTTCTCGTTGTTCTCGTTGTTCTTGTTGTTCTTGTTGTTCTTGTTGTTCTAGTTGTTGTTGTTGTTCTTGCTGTTCTTGTTGTTCTTGTTGTTCTTGTTGTTCTTGTTGTTCTTGTTGCTCTTGTTGTTCTTATTGTTCTTGTTGTTCATGTTGTTCTTGTTGTTCTTCTTGTTGTTGTTCTAGTTGTCCTTGTTGTTGTTGTTCTCGTTGTTCTCGTTGTTCTCGTTGTTCTCGTTGTTCTCGTTGTTCATGTTGTTCTTGTTGTTCTTCTTGTTGTTGTTCTAGTTGTCCTTGTTGTTGTTGTTCTTGTTGTTCTTGTTGTTCTTGTTGTACTTGTTGTTCTTGTTGTTCTTGTTGTTCTTGTTGTTCTTGTTGTTCTTGTTGTTCTTGTTGTTCTTGTTGTTCTTGTTGTTCTTGTTGTTCTTGTTGTTCTTGTTGTTCTTGTTGTTCGTGTTGTTCTTGTTGTTCTTGTTGTTCTTGTTGTTCTTGTTGTTCATGTTGTTCTTGTTGTTGTTGTTCATGCGGTTCTTGTTGTTGTTGCTCTTGCTGTTCTTGTTCTTGTTGTCCTTGTTGTTCTTTCTGTTCTTGTTGTTCTTGTTGTTGTTGTTGATGTTCTTGCTGTTATTGTTGTAGATGTTGTTTTTGTTGATCTTGTTGTTCTTGTTGTTCTTGTTGTTGTTCTTGTTGTTGTTGTTGTTGTTCTTGCTGTTCTTGTTGTAGTTGTTGTTGCTGTCCTTGTTATTGTTGTAGTTCTTGATGTTCTTGTTGTTCTTGTTGTTCTTGTTGTTCTTGTTGTTCATGTTGTTCTTGTTGTTCTTGTTGTTCTTGTTGTTATTGTTGATCTTGTTGATCTTGTTGTTCTTGTTGTTCTTGTTGTTCTTGTTGTTCTTGTTGTTCTTGTTGTTCTTGTTGTTCTTCTTGCTGTTCTGGTTGTTCTTGTTGTTCTCGTTGTTCTCGTTGTTCTTTTTGTTCTTGGTGTTCTTGGTGTTCTTGTTGTTCTTGTTGTTCTAGTTGTTGTTGTTGTTGTTGTTGTTGTTGTTGTTGTTCTTGTTGTTCTTGTTGCTCTTGTTGCTCTTGTTGTTCTTGTTGTTCTTGTTGTTCTTGTTGTTCTTGTTGTTCTTGTTGTTATTGTTGATCTTGTTGTTCTTGTTGTTCTTGTTGTTCTCGTTGTTCTTCTTGCTGTTCTGGTTGTTCTTGTTGTTCTCGTTGTTCTCGTGGTTCTCGTTGTTCTCGTTGTTCTCGTTGTTCTCGTTGTTCTCGTTGTTCTCGTTGTTCTTGTTGTTCTTGTTGATCTTGTTGTTCTTGTTGTTCTTGTTGTTCTTGTTGTTCGTGTTGTTCTTGTTGTTATTGTTGCTCTTGTTGCTGTTGTTGCTGTTGTTGTTCTTGTTGTTCTGGTTGTTGATGTTCTTGTTGTTCATGTTGTTGTTGTTCTTTTTGTTCTTGTTGTTGTTGTTGTTGTTCTGGTTGTTGATGTTCTTGTTGTTCATGTTGTTGTTGTTCTTGATGTTCTTGTTGTTCTTGTTGTTCTTGTTGTTCTTTTTGTTCTTGATGTTCTTGGTGTTCTTGTTGTTCTTGTTGTTCTAGTTGTTGTTGTTGTTGTTGTTGTTCTTGTTGTTGTTCTCGTTGTTCCCGTTGTTCTCGTTGTTCTCGTTGTTCTTGTTGTTCTTTTTGCTCTTGTTGTTCTTGTTGTCCTTGTTGTTGTTGTTGCTGTTGTTGTTCTTGTTGTTCATGTTGTTGTTGTTCTGGTTGATGCTGTTGTTCTTGTTCTTGTTTTTCTTGTTGTTCTTGTTGTTCTTGTTGCTCTTGTTGTTCTTGTTGTTGTTCTTGTTGTTCTTGTTGTTGTTGTTCATGCGGTTCTTGTTGTTGTTGCTCTTGCTGTGCTTGTTCTTGTTGTCCTTGTTGTTCTTTCTGTTCTTGTTGTTCTTGTTGTTGTTGTTGTTGTTCTTGCTGATCTTGTTGTAGATGTTGTTTTTGTTGATCTTGTTGTTCTTGTTGTTGTTCTTGTTGTCATTGTTGATCTTGTTGTTCTTGTTGTTCTTGTTGTTCTCGTTGTTTTTCTTGCTGTTCTGGTTGTTCTTGTTGATCTCGTAGTTCTCGTTGTTCTCGTTGTTCTCGTTGTTCTCGTTGTTCTCGTTGTTCTCGTTGTTCTTGTTGTTCTTGTTGTTCTTGTTGTTCTTGTTGTTCTTGTTGTTCTTGTTGTTCGTGTTGTTCTTGTTGTTATTGTTGCTCTTGTTGCTCTTGTTGCTGTTGTTGATCTTGTTGTTCTGGTTGTTGATGTTCTTGTTGTTCATGTTGTTGTTGTTCTTTTTGTTCTTGTTGTTGTTGTTGTTGTTGTTCTGGTTGTTGATGTTCTTGTTGTTCATGTTGTTGTTGTTCTTGATGTTCTTGTAGTTCTTGTTGTTCTTGTTGTTCTTTTTGTTCTTGGTGTTCTTGGTGTTCATGTTGTTCTTGTTGTTCTAGTTGTTGTTGTTGTTGTTGTTGTTTTTGTTCTTGTTGTTGTTCTCGTTGTTCCCGTTGTTCTCGTTGTTCTTGTTGTTCTTTTTGCTCTTGTTGTTCTTGTTGTCCTTGTTGTTGTTGTTGCTGTTGTTGTTCTTGTTGTTCATGTTGTTGTTGTTCTGGTTGATGTTGTTGTTCTTGTTCTTGTTTTTCTTGTTGTTCTTGTTGTTCTTGTTGCTCTTGTTGTTCTTGTTGCTCTTGTTGTTCATGTTGTTGTTCTTGTTGTTCTTGTTGTTGTTGTTCATGCGGTTCTTGTTGTTGTTGCTCTTGCTGTTCTTGTTCTTGTTGTCCTTGTTGTTCTTTCTGTTCTTGTTGTTCTTGTTGTTGTTGTTGTTGTTCTTGCTGTTCTTGTTGTAGATGTTGTTCTTGTTGTTCTTGTTGTTCTTGTTGTTCTTGTTGTTCTTGTTGTTCTTGTTGTTCTTGTTGTTATTGTTGCTCTTGTTGCTCTTGTTGTTCTTGCTGTTCTGGTGGTTCATGCTGTTCTGGTTGTTCTTGTTGTTCTCGTTGTTCTCGTTGTTCTCGTTGTACTCGTTGTTCTCGTTGTTCTTGTTGTTCTTGTTGTTCTTGTTGTTCTTGTTGTTGTTGTTGTTGTTGTTGTTCTTGTTGTTGTTGTTGTTCTTGTTGTTGTTCTTGTTGTTGTTCTAGTTGTTCTTGTTGTTGTTGTTCATGCGGTTCTTGTTGTTGTTGCTCTTGCTGTTCTTGTTCTTGTTGTCCTTGTTGTTCTTTCTGTTCTTGTTGTTCTTGTTGTTGTTGTTGTTGTTGTTGTTCTTGCTGTTATTGTTGTAGATGTTGTTTTTGTTGATCTTGTTGTTCTTGTTGTTCTTGTTGTTGTTCTTGTTGTTGTTGTTGTTGTTCTTGCTGTTCTTGTTGTAGTTGTTGTTGCTGTCCTTGTTATTGTTGTAGTTCTTGATGTTCTTGTTGTTCTTGTTGTTATTGTTGATCTTGTTGTTCTTGTTGTTCTTGTTGCTCTTGTTGTTCTTGTTGTTCTTGTTGTTCTTCTTGCTGTTCTGGTTGTTCTTGTTGTTCTCGTTGTTCTCGTTGTTCTCGTTGTTCTCGTTGTTCTCGTTGTTCTCGTTGTTCTTGTTGTTCTTGTTGTTCTTGTTGTTCTAGTTGTTGTTGTTGTTGTTGTTGTTCTTGTTGTTCTCGTTGTTTTTCTTGCTGTTCTGGTTGTTCTTGTTGTTCTCGTTGTTCTCGTTGTTCTCGTTGTTCTCGTTGTTCTCGTTGTTCTCGTTGTTCTCGTTGTTCTCGTTGTTCTTGTTGTTCTTGTTGTTCTTGTTGTTCTTGTTGTTCTTGTTGTTCTTATTGTTCTTATTGTTCATGTTGTTCTTGTTGTTCTTCTTGTTGTTGTTCTAGTTGTCCTTGTTGTTGTTGTTCTCGTTGTTCTCGTTCTCGTTGTTCTTGTTGTTCTTGTTGTTCTCGTTGTTCTTGTTCTCGTTGTTCTTGTTGTTCTTGTTGTTCTTGTTGTTCTTGTTGTTCTTGTTGTTCTTGTTGTTCTTGTTGTTCTTGTTGTTCTTGTTGTTCTGGTTGTTCTTGTTGTTCTTGTTGTTCCGGTTGTTCTTGTTGTTCTTGTTGTTCTTGCTGTTCATGTTGTCTTGTTGTCCTTATTGTTCTAGTTGTTCTCGTTGTTCTTGTTGTTCTTGTTGTTCTTGTTGTTGTTGTTCTAGTTGTTCTTGTTGTTGTTGTTCTGGTTGTTCTTGTTGTTCTTGTTGTTCCGGTTGTTCATGTTGTTGTTCTTGTTGTTGTTGTTGTTCTTATTTTTGTTGTTGTTTTTGTTGTTTTTCTTGCTGTTCTTGTTCTTGTTGTTCTTGTTGTTCTTGTTGTTCTTGTTGTTCTTGTTGCTCTTGTTGCTCTTGTTGATCTTGTTGTTCTTATTGTTCTTGTCGTTCTTGTTGCTCTTGTTGCTTTTGTTGCTCTTGTTGCTGTTGTTGTTCTTGTTGTTCTTGTTGTTCTTGTTGTTCTGGTTGTTCTTGGTGTTCTTGTTGTTCCGGTTGTTCATGTTGTTGTTCTTGTTGTTGTTGTTGTTCTTATTTTTGTTGTCGTTGTTGTTGTTTTTCTTGCTGTTCTTGTTCTTGTTGTTCTTGTTGTTCTTGCTGGTCATGTTGTTCTTGTTGTTCTTGTTGTTCTTGTTGTTCTTGTTGTTCTTGTTGTTCTTGTTTTTCTTGTTGTTCATGTTGCTGTTGTTCTTGTTGATCTTGTTGTACTTGTTCTTGTTGTTCTTGTTGATCTTGTTGTACTTGTTCTTGTTGATCTTGTTGTTGTTCTTGTTGTTCTTGTTGTTCTTATTGTTCTTGTTGTTCTTGTTGTTCTTGTTGTTCTTGTTGTTCTTGTTGTTCTTGTTGTTCTTGTTGTTCTTGTTGTTCTTGTTGTTCTTGTTGTTCTTATTGTTCTTGTTGTTCATGTTGTTCTTGTTGTTCCTCTTGTTGTTGTTCTAGTTGTCCTTGTTGTTGTTGTTCTCGTTGTTCTCGTTGTTCTCGTTGTTCTCGTTGTTCTCGTTGTTCTCGTTGCTCTTGTTGCTCTTGTTGCTCTTGTTGCTCTTGTTGCTCTTGTTGCTGTTGTTGTTCTTGTTGTTCTGGTTGTTGATGTTCTTGTTGTTCATGTTGTTGTCGTTCTTGATGTTCTTGTTGTTCTTGTTGTTCTTGTTGTTCTTGGTGTTCTCGTTGTTCTTGTTGTTTTAGTTGTTGTTGTTGTTGTTGTTCTTGTTGTTGTTCTCGTTGTTCTCGTTGTTCTCGTTGTTCTCGTTGTTCTTGTTGTTCTTTTTGTTCTTGTTGTTCTTGTTGATCTTGTTGTTCTTCTTGTTGTTGTTCTAGTTGTCCTTGTTGTTGTTGTTCTGGTTGTTCTTGTTGTTCTTGTTGTTCCGGTTGTTCTTGTTGTTCTTGTTGTTCTTGCTGTTCATGTTGTCTTGTTGTCCTTGTTGTTCTAGTTGTTCTTGTTGTTCTTGTTGTTCTTGTTGTTCTTGTTGTTGTTGTTCTAGTTGTTCTTGTTGTTGTTGTTCTGGATGTTCTTGTTGTTCTTGTTGTTCCGGTTGTTCATGTTGTTGTTCTTGTTGTTGTTGTTGTTCTTATTTTTGTTGTTGTTTTTGTTGTTTTTCTTGCTGTTCTTGTTCTTGTTGTTCTTGTTGTTCTTGTTGTTCTTGTTGCTCTTGTTGCTCTTGTTGATCTTGTTGTTCTTATTGTTCTTGTCGTTCTTGTTGCTCTTGTTGCTTTTGTTGCTCTTGTTGCTGTTGTTGTTCTTGTTGTTCTGGTTGTTGATGTTCTTGTTGTTCATGTTGTTGTTGATCTTGTTGTTCTTGTTGTTCTTGTTGTTCTTGTTGTTCTTGTTGTTCATGTTGTTCTTGTTGTTCTTGTTGTTCTTGTTGTTATTGTTGATCTTGTTGTTCTTGTTGTTCTTGTTGTTCTTGTTGTTTTCTTGTTGTTCTTGTTGTTCTTCTTGCTGTTCTGGTTGTTCTTGTTGTTCTCGTTGTTCTCGTTGTTCTTTTTGTTCTTGGTGTTCTTGGTGTTCTTGTTGTTCTTGTTGTTCTAGTTGTTGTTGTTGTTGTTGTTGTTGTTGTTGTTGTTGTTCTTGTTGTTCTTGTTGCTCTTGTTGCTCTTGTTGTTCTTGTTGTTCTTGTTGTTCTTGTTGTTATTGTTGATCTTGTTGTTCTTGTTGTTCTTGTTGTTCTCGTTGTTCTTCTTGCTGTTCTGGTTGTTCTTGTTGTTCTCGTTGTTCTCGTTGTTCTCGTTGTTCTCGTTGTTCTCGTTGTTCTCGTTGTTCTCGTTGTTCTTGTTGTTCTTGTTGATCTTGTTGTTCTTGTTGTTCTTGTTGTTCTTGTTGTTCGTGTTGTTCTTGTTGTTATTGTTGCTCTTGTTGCTCTTGTTGCTCTTGTTGCTGTTGTTGTTCTTGTTGTTCTGGTTGTTGATGTTCTTGTTGTTCATGTTGTTGTTGTTCTTTTTGTTCTTGTTGTTGTTGTTGTTGTTGTTCTGGTTGTTGATGTTCTTGTTGTTCATGTTGTTGTTGTTCTTGATGTTCCCGTTGTTCTCGTTGTTCTCGTTGTTCTTGTTGTTCTTTTTGCTCTTGTTGTTCTTGTTGTCCTTGTTGTTGTTGTTGCTGTTGTTGTTCTTGTTGTTCATGTTGTTGTTGTTCTGGTTGATGCTGTTGTTCTTGTTCTTGTTTTTCTTGTTGTTCTTGTTGTTCTTGTTGCTCTTGTTGTTCTTGTTGTTGTTCTTGTTGTTCTTGTTGTTGTTGTTCATGCGGTTCTTGTTGTTGTTGCTCTTGCTGTTCTTGTTCTTGTTGTCCTTGTTGTTCTTTCTGTTCTTGTTGTTCTTGTTGTTGTTGTTGTTGTTCTTGCTGATCTTGTTGTAGATGTTGTTTTTGTTGATCTTGTTGTTCTTGTTGTTGTTCTTGTTGTCATTGTTGATCTTGTTGTTCTTGTTGTTCTTGTTGTTCTTGTTGTTCTCGTTGTTTTTCTTGCTGTTCTGGTTGTTCTTGTTGATCTCGTAGTTCTCGTTGTTCTCGTTGTTCTCGTTGTTCTCGTTGTTCTCGTTGTTCTTGTTGTTCTTGTTGTTCTTGTTGTTCTTGTTGTTCTTGTTGTTCTTGTTGTTCGTGTTGTTCTTGTTGTTATTGTTGCTCTTGTTGCTCTTGTTGCTGTTGTTGATCTTGTTGTTCTGGTTGTTGATGTTCTTGTTGTTCATGTTGTTGTTGTTCTTTTTGTTCTTGTTGTTGTTGTTGTTGTTGTTCTGGTTGTTGATGTTCTTGTTGTTCATGTTGTTGTTGTTCTTGATGTTCTTGTAGTTCTTGTTGTTCTTGTTGTTCTTTTTGTTCTTGGTGTTCTTGGTGTACTTGTTGTTCTTGTTGTTCTAGTTGTTGTTGTTGTTGTTGTTGTTGTTGTTCTTGTTGTTGTTCTCGTTGTTCCCGTTGTTCTCGTTGTTCTCGTTGTTCTTGTTGTTCTTTTTGCTCTTGTTGTTCTTGTTGTCCTTGTTGTTGTTGTTGCTGTTGTTGTTCTTGTTGTTCATGTTGTTGTTGTTCTGGTTGATATTGTTGTTCTTGTTCTTGTTTTTCTTGTTGTTCTTGTTGTTCTTGTTGCTCTTGTTGTTCTTGTTGCTCTTGTTGTTCTTGTTGTTGTTCTTGTTGTTCTTGTTTTTGTTGTTCATGCGGTTCTTGTTGTTGTTGCTCTTGCTGTTCTTGTTCTTGTTGTCCTTGTTGTTCTTTCTGTTCTTGTTGTTCTTGTTGTTGTTGTTGTTGTTCTTGCTGTTCTTGTTGTAGATGTTGTTCTTGTTGTTCTTGTTGTTCTTGTTGTTCTTGTTGTTCTTGTTGTTCTTGTTGTTCTTGTTGTTATTGTTGCTCTTGTTGCTCTTGTTGTTCTTGCTGTTCTGGTGGTTCATGCTGTTCTGGTTGTTCTTGTTGTTCTCGTTGTTCTCGTTGTTCTCGTTGTACTCGTTGTTCTCGTTGTTCTTGTTGTTCTTGTTGTTCTTGTTGTTCTTGTTGTTGTTGTTGTTGTTGTTGTTGTTGTTCTTGTTGTTCTTGTTGTTGTTGTTGTTCTTGTTGTTGTTGTTGTTGTTGTTCTTGTTGTTGTTCTAGTTGTTCTTGTTGTTGTTGTTCTGGTTGTTCTTGTTGTTCTTGTTGTTCCGGTTGTTCTTGTTGTTCTTTTTGTTCCGGTTGTTCTTGTTGTTCTTGTTGTTCTTGTTGTTCTTGTTGTTCTTGTTGTTCTCGTTGTTCTCGTTGTTCTCGTTGTTCTCGTTGTTCTTGTTGTTCTTGTTGTTCTTGTTGTTCTTGTCGTTCTTGTTGTTCTTATTGTTCTTGTTGTTCATGTTGTTCTTGTTGTTCTTCTTGTTGTTGTTCTAGTTGTCCTTGTTGTTGTTGTTCTCGTTGTTCTCGTTCTCGTTGTTCTTGTTGTTCTTGTTGTTCTCGTTGTTCTTGTTCTCGTTGTTCTTGTTGTTCTTGTTGTTCTTGTTGTTCTTGTTGTTCTTGTTGTTCTTGTTGTTCTTGTTGTTCTTGTTGTTCTTGTTGTTCTTGTTGTTCTTGTTGTTCTTGTTGTTCTTGTTGTTCTTGTTGTTCTTGTTGTTCTTGTTGTTCTTGTTGTTCTTGTTGTTCTTGTTGTTCTTGTTGTTCTTGTTGTTCTTGTTGTTCTTGTTGTTCTTGTTGTTCTTGTTGTTCTTGTTGTTCTTGTTGTTCTTGTTGTTTTTGTTGATCTTGTTGTTCTTGTTGTTCTTGTTGTTCTTGTTGTTCTTGTTGTTCTTCTTGCTGTTCTGGTTGTTCTTCTTGCTGTTCTGGTTGTTCTTGTTGTTCTCGTTGTTCTCGTTGTTCTCGTTGTTCTCGCTGTTCTCGTTGTTCTCGTTGTTCTCGTTGTTCTCGTTGCTCTCGTTGTTCTCGTTGTTCTTGTTGTTCTTGTTGTTCTTGTTGTTCTTGTTGTTCTTGTTGTTCTTGTTGTTCTTCTTGTTGTTGTTCTAGTTGTCCTTGTTGTTGTTGTTCTGGTTGTTCTTGTTGTTCTTGTTGTTCCGGTTGTTCATGTTGTTGTTCTTGTTGTTGTTGTTGTTCTTATTTTTGTTGTTGTTTTTGTTGTTTTTCTTGCTGTTCTTGTTCTTGTTGTTCTTGTTGTTCTTGTTGTTCTTGTTGTTCTTGTTGCTCTTGTTGCTCTTGTTGATCTTGTTGTTCTTATTGTTCTTGTCGTTCTTGTTGCTCTTGTTGCTTTTGTTGCTCTTGTTGCTGTTGTTGTTCTTGTTGTTCTTGTTGTTCTTGTTGTTCTGGTTGTTCTTGGTGTTCTTGTTGTTCCGGTTGTTCATGTTGTTGTTCTTGTTGTTGTTGTTGTTCTTATTTTTGTTGTCGTTGTTGTTGTTTTTCTTGCTGTTCTTGTTCTTGTTGTTCTTGTTGTTCTTGCTGGTCATGTTGTTCTTGTTGTTCTTGTTGTTCTTGTTGTTCTTGTTGTTCTTGTTTTTCTTGTTGTTCATGTTGCTGTTGTTCTTGTTGATCTTGTTGTACTTGTTCTTGTTGTTCTTGTTGATCTTGTTGTACTTGTTCTTGTTGATCTTGTTGTTGTTCTTGTTGTTCTTGTTGTTCTTATTGTTCTTGTTGTTCTTGTTGTTCTTGTTGTTCTTGTTGTTCTTGTTGTTCTTGTTGTTCTTGTTGTTCTTATTGTTCTTGTTGTTCATGTTGTTCTTGTTGTTCCTCTTGTTGTTGTTCTAGTTGTCCTTGTTGTTGTTGTTCTCGTTGTTCTCGTTGTTCTCGTTGTTCTCGTTGTTCTCGTTGTTCTCGTTGCTCTTGTTGCTCTTGTTGCTCTTGTTGCTCTTGTTGCTCTTGTTGCTGTTGTTGTTCTTGTTGTTCTGGTTGTTGATGTTCTTGTTGTTCATGTTGTTGTTGTTCTTGATGTTCTTGTTGTTCTTGTTGTTCTTGTTGTTCTTGGTGTTCTCGTTGTTCTTGTTGTTTTAGTTGTTGTTGTTGTTGTTGTTCTTGTTGTTGTTCTCGTTGTTCTCGTTGTTCTCGTTGTTCTCGTTGTTCTTGTTGTTCTTTTTGTTCTTGTTGTTCTTGTTGTTCTTGTTGTTCTTCTTGTTGTTGTTCTAGTTGTCCTTGTTGTTGTTGTTCTGGTTGTTCTTGTTGTTCTTGTTGTTCCGGTTGTTCTTGTTGTTCTTGTTGTTCTTGCTGTTCATGTTGTCTTGTTGTCCTTGTTGTTCTAGTTGTTCTTGTTGTTCTTGTTGTTCTTGTTGTTCTTGTTGTTGTTGTTCTAGTTGTTCTTGTTGTTGTTGTTCTGGTTGTTCTTGTTGTTCTTGTTGTTCCGGTTGTTCATGTTGTTGTTCTTGTTGTTGTTGTTGTTCTTATTTTTGTTGTTGTTTTTGTTGTTTTTCTTGCTGTTCTTGTTCTTGTTGTTCTTGTTGTTCTTGTTGTTCTTGTTGCTCTTGTTGCTCTTGTTGATCTTGTTGTTCTTATTGTTCTTGTCGTTCTTGTTGCTCTTGTTGCTTTTGTTGCTCTTGTTGCTGTTGTTGTTCTTGTTGTTCTGGTTGTTGATGTTCTTGTTGTTCATGTTGTTGTTGATCTTGTTGTTCTTGTTGTTCTTGTTGTTCTTGTTGTTCTTGTTGTTCATGTTGTTCTTGTTGTTCTTGTTGTTCTTGTTGTTATTGTTGATCTTGTTGTTCTTGTTGTTCTTGTTGTTCTTGTTGTTTTCTTGTTGTTCTTGTTGTTCTTCTTGCTGTTCTGGTTGTTCTTGTTGTTCTCGTTGTTCTCGTTGTTCTTTTTGTTCTTGATGTTCTTGGTGTTCTTGTTGTTCTTGTTGTTCTAGTTGTTGTTGTTGTTGTTGTTGTTGTTGTTGTTGTTCTTGTTGTTCTTGTTGCTCTTGTTGCTCTTGTTGTTCTTGTTGTTCTTGTTGTTCTTGTTGTTATTGTTGACCTTGTTGTTCTTGTTGTTCTTGTTGTTCTCGTTGTTCTTCTTGCTGTTCTGGTTGTTCTTGTTGTTCTCGTTGTTCTCGTTGTTCTCGTTGTTCTCGTTGTTCTCGTTGTTCTCGTTGTTCTCGTTGTTCTCGTTGTTCTTGTTGTTCTTGTTGATCTTGTTGTTCTTGTTGTTCTTGTTGTTCTTGTTGTTCGTGTTGTTCTTGTTGTTATTGTTGCTCTTGTTGCTCTTGTTGCTGTTGTTGTTCTTGTTGTTCTGGTTGTTGATGTTCTTGTTGTTCATGTTGTTGTTGTTCTTTTTGTTCTTGTTGTTGTTGTTGTTGTTGTTCTGGTTGTTGATGTTCTTGTTGTTCATGTTGTTGTTGTTCTTGATGTTCTTGTTGTTCTTGTTGTTCTTTTTGTTCTTGATGTTCTTGGTGATCTTGTTGTTCTTGTTGTTCTAGTTGTTGTTGTTGTTGTTGTTGTTGTTGTTGTTCTTGTTGTTGTTCTCGTTGTTCCCGTTGTTCTCGTTGTTCTCGTTGTTCTTGTTGTTCTTTTTGCTCTTGTTGTTCTTGTTGTCCTTGTTGTTGTTGTTGCTGTTGTTGTTCTTGTTGTTCATGTTGTTGTTGTTCTGGTTGATGCTGTTGTTCTTGTTCTTGTTTTTCTTGTTGTTCTTGTTGTTCTTGTTGCTCTTGTTGTTCTTGTTGTTGTTCTTGTTGTTCTTGTTGTTGTTGTTCATGCTGTTCTTGTTGTTGTTGCTCTTGCTGTTCTTGTTCTTGTTGTCCTTGTTGTTCTTTCTGTTCTTGTTGTTCTTGTTGTTGTTGTTGTTGTTCTTGCTGATCTTGTTGTAGATGTTGTTTTTGTTGATCTTGTTGTTCTTGTTGTTGTTCTTGTTGTCATTGTTGATCTTGTTGTTCTTGTTGTTCTCGTTGTTCTCGTTGTTTTTCTTGCTGTTCTGGTTGTTCTTGTTGATCTCGTAGTTCTCGTTGTTCTCGTTGCTCTCGTTGTTCTCGTTGTTCTCGTTGTTCTTGTTGTTCTTGTTGTTCTTGTTGTTCTTGTTGTTCTTGTTGTTCTTGTTGTTCGTGTTGTTCTTGTTGTTATTGTTGCTCTTGTTGCTCTTGTTGCTGTTGTTGATCTTGTTGTTCTGGTTGTTGATGTTCTTGTTGTTCATGTTGTTGTTGTTCTTTTTGTTCTTGTTGTTGTTGTTGTTGTTGTTCTGGTTGTTGATGTTCTTGTTGTTCATGTTGTTGTTGTTCTTGATGTTCTTGTAGTTCTTGTTGTTCTTGTTGTTCTTTTTGTTCTTGGTGTTCTTGGTGTTCTTGTTGTTCTTGTTGTTCTAGTTGTTGTTGTTGTTGTTGTTGTTGTTGTTCTTGTTGTTGTTCTCGTTGTTCCCGTTGTTCTCGTTGTTCTCGTTGTTCTTGTTGTTCTTTTTGCTCTTGTTGTTCTTGTTGTCCTTGTTGTTGTTGTTGCTGTTGTTGTTCTTGTTGTTCATGTTGTTGTTGTTCTGGTTGATATTGTTGTTCTTGTTCTTGTTTTTCTTGTTGTTCTTGTTGTTCTTGTTGCTCTTGTTGTTCTTGTTGCTCTTGTTGTTCTTGTTGTTGTTCTTGTTGTTCTTGTTTTTGTTGTTCATGCGGTTCTTGTTGTTGTTGCTCTTGCTGTTCTTGTTCTTGTTGTCCTTGTTGTTCTTTCTGTTCTTGTTGTTCTTGTTGTTGTTGTTGTTGTTCTTGCTGTTCTTGTTGTAGATGTTGTTCTTGTTGTTCTTGTTGTTCTTGTTGTTCTTGTTGTTCTTGTTGTTCTTGTTGTTATTGTTGCTCTTGTTGCTCTTGTTGTTCTTGCTGTTCTGGTGGTTCATGCTGTTCTGGTTGTTCTTGTTGTTCTCGTTGTTCTCGTTGTTCTCGTTGTACTCGTTGTTCTCGTTGTTCTTGTTGTTCTTGTTGTTCTTGTTGTTCTTGTTGTTGTTGTTGTTGTTGTTGTTGTTGTTCTTGTTGTTCTTGTTGTTGTTGTTGTTCTTGTTGTTGTTGTTGTTGTTGTTCTTGTTGTTGTTCTAGTTGTTCTTGTTGTTGTTGTTCTGGTTGTTCTTGTTGTTCTTGTTGTTCCGGTTGTTCTTGTTGTTCTTTTTGTTCCGGTTGTTCTTGTTGTTCTTGTTGTTCTTGTTGTTCTTGTTGTTCTTGTTGTTCTTGTTGTTCTTGTTGTTCTTGTTGTTCTTGTTGTTCTTGTTGTTCTTGTTGTTTTTGCTGTTCATGTTGTTCTTGTTGTTCTTCTTGTTGTTGTTCTAGTTGTCCTTGTTGTTGTTGTCCTTGTTGTTCTTGTTGTTGTTGTCCTTGTTGTTCTTGTTGTGCTTGTTGTTCTTATTGATCTTGTTGTTCTTGTTGTTCTTGTTGCTCTTGTTGTTCTTGTTGCTCTTGTTGTTCTTGTTGTTGTTCTTGTTGTTCTTGTTGTTGTTGTTCATGCGGTTCTTGTTGTTGTTGCTCTTGCTGTTCTTGTTCTTGTTGTCCTTGTTGTTCTTTCTGTTCTTGTTGTTCTTGTTGTTGTTGTTGTTGTTGTTGTTCTTGCTGTTATTGTTGTAGATGTTGTTTTTGTTGATCTTGTTGTTCTTGTTGTTCTTGTTGTTGTTCTTGTTGTTGTTGTTGTTGTTCTTGCTGTTCTTGTTGTAGTTGTTGTTGCTGTCCTTGTTATTGTTGTAGTTCTTGATGTTCTTGTTGTTCTTGTTGTTATTGTTGATCTTGTTGTTCTTGTTGTTCTTGTTGCTCTTGTTGTTCTTGTTGTTCTTGTTGTTCTTCTTGCTGTTCTGGTTGTTCTTGTTGTTCTCGTTGTTCTCGTTGTTCTCGTTGTTCTCGTTGTTCTCGTTGTTCTCGTTGTTCTTGTTGTTCTTGTTGTTCTTGTTGTTCTAGTTGTTGTTGTTGTTGTTGTTGTTCTTGTTGTTCTCGTTGTTTTTCTTGCTGTTCTGGTTGTTCTTGTTGTTCTCGTTGTTCTCGTTGTTCTCGTTGTTCTCGTTGTTCTCGTTGTTCTCGTTGTTCTCGTTGTTCTTGTTGTTCTTGTTGTTCTTGTTGTTCTTGTTGTTCTTGTTGTTCTTGTTGTTCTTATTTTTGTTGTTGTTTTTGTTGTTTTTCTTGCTGTTCTTGTTCTTGTTGTTCTTGTTGTTCTTGTTGTTCTTGTTGTTCTTGTTGCTCTTGTTGCTCTTGTTGATCTTGTTGTTCTTATTGTTCTTGTCGTTCTTGTTGCTCTTGTTGCTTTTGTTGCTCTTGTTGCTGTTGTTGTTCTTGTTGTTCTGGTTGTTGATGTTCTTGTTGTTCATGTTGTTGTTAATCTTGTTGTTCTTGTTGTTCTTGTTGTTCTTGTTGTTCTTGTTGTTCTTGTTGTTCTTGTTGTTCTTGTTGTTCTTGTTGTTCTGGTTGTTCTTGGTGTTCTTGTTGTTCCGGTTGTTCATGTTGTTGTTCTTGTTGTTGTTGTTGTTCTTATTTTTGTTGTCGTTGTTGTTGTTTTTCTTGCTGTTCTTGTCCTTGTTGTTCTTGTTGTTCTTGCTGGTCATGTTGTTCTTGTTGTTCTTGTTGTTCTTGTTGTTCTTGTTGTTCTTGTTGTTCTTGTTTTTCTTGTTGTTCATGTTGCTGTTGTTCTTGTTGATCTTGTTGTACTTGTTCTTGTTGTTCTTGTTGATCTTGTTGTACTTGTTCTTGTTGATCTTGTTGTTGTTCTTGTTGTTCTTGTTGTTCTTATTGTTCTTGTTGTTCTTGTTGTTCTTGTTGTTCTTGTTGTTCTTGTTGTTCTTGTTGTTCTTGTTGTTCTTATTGTTCTTGTTGTTCATGTTGTTCTTGTTGTTCCTCTTGTTGTTGTTCTAGTTGTCCTTGTTGTTGTTGTTCTCGTTGTTCTCGTTGTTCTCGTTGTTCTCGTTGTTCTCGTTGTTCTCGTTGCTCTTGTTGCTCTTGTTGCTCTTGTTGCTCTTGTTGCTCTTGTTGCTCTTGTTGCTGTTGTTGTTCTTGTTGTTCTGGTTGTTGATGTTCTTGTTGTTCATGTTGTTGTTGTTCTTGATGTTCTTGTTGTTCTTGTTGTTCTTGTTGTTCTTGGTGTTCTCGTTGTTCTTGTTGTTTTAGTTGTTGTTGTTGTTGTTGTTCTTGTTGTTGTTCTCGTTGTTCTCGTTGTTCTCGTTGTTCTCGTTGTTCTTGTTGTTCTTTTTGTTCTTGTTGTTCTTGTTGTTCTTGTTGTTCTTGTTGTTCTTGTTGTTCTTCTTGTTGTTGTTCTAGTTGTCCTTGTTGTTGTTGTTCTGGTTGTTCTTGTTGTTCTTGTTGTTCCGGTTGTTCTTGTTGTTCTTGTTGTTCTTGCTGTTCATGTTGTCTTGTTGTCCTTGTTGTTCTAGTTGTTCTTGTTGTTCTTGTTGTTCTTGTTGTTCTTGTTGTTGTTGTTCTAGTTGTTCTTGTTGTTGTTGTTCTGGTTGTTCTTGTTGTTCTTGTTGTTCCGGTTGTTCATGTTGTTGTTCTTGTTGTTGTTGTTGTTCTTATTTTTGTTGTTGTTTTTGTTGTTTTTCTTGCTGTTCTTGTTCTTGTTGTTCTTGTTGTTCTAGTTGTTCTTGTTGCTCTTGTTGCTCTTGTTGATCTTGTTGTTCTTATTGTTCTTGTCGTTCTTGTTGCTCTTGTTGCTTTTGTTGCTCTTGTTGCTGTTGTTGTTCTTGTTGTTCTGGTTGTTGATGTTCTTGTTGTTCATGTTGTTGTTGATCTTGTTGTTCTTGTTGTTCTTGTTGTTCTTGTTGTTCTTGTTGTTCTTGTTGTTCTGGTTGTTCTTGGTGTTCTTGTTGTTCCGGTTGTTCATGTTGTTGTTCTTGTTGTTGTTGTTGTTCTTATTTTTGTTGTCGTTGTTGTTGTTTTTCTTGCTGTTCTTGTTCTTGTTGTTCTTGTTGTTCTTGCTGGTCATGTTGTTCTTGTTGTTCTTGTTGTTCTTGTTGTTCTTGTTGTTCTTGTTGTTCTTGTTGTTCTTGTTTTTCTTGTTGTTCATGTTGCTGTTGTTCTTGTTGATCTTGTTGTACTTGTTCTTGTTGTTCTTGTTGATCTTGTTGTACTTGTTCTTGTTGATCTTGTTGTTGTTCTTGTTGTTCTTGTTGTTCTTATTGTTCTTGTTGTTCTTGTTGTTCTTGTTGTTCTTGTTGTTCTTGTTGTTCTTGTTGTTCTTGTTGTTCTTGTTGTTCTTATTGTTCTTGTTGTTCATGTTGTTCTTGTTGTTCCTCTTGTTGTTGTTCTAGTTGTCCTTGTTGTTGTTGTTCTCGTTGTTCTCGTTGTTCTCGTTGTTCTCGTTGTTCTCGTTGTTCTCGTTGCTCTTGTTGCTCTTGTTGCTCTTGTTGCTCTTGTTGCTCTTGTTGCTCTTGTTGCTGTTGTCGTTCTTGTTGTTCTGGTTGTTGATGTTCTTGTTGTTCATGTTGTTGTTGTTCTTGATGTTCTTGTTGTTCTTGTTGTTCTTGTTGCTCTTGGTGTTCTCGTTGTTCTTGTTGTTTTAGTTGTTGTTGTTGTTGTTGTTCTTGTTGTTGTTCTCGTTGTTCTCGTTGTTCTCGTTGTTCTCGTTGTTCTTGTTGTTCTTTTTGTTCTTGTTGTTCTTGTTGTTCTTGTTGTCCTTGTTGTTGTTGTTGCTGTTGTTGTTCTTGTTGTTCATGTTGTTGTTGTTCTGGTTGATGTTGTTGTTCTTGTTCTTGTTTTTCTTGTTGTTCTTGTTGCTCATGTTGTTGTGGTTCTGGTAGATGTTGTTGTTCTTGTTGCTCATGTTGTTCTTGTTGTTCTTGTTGTTCTTGTTGTACTTGTTGTTCTTGTTGTTCTTGTTGTTCTTCTTGTTGTTGTTCTAGTTGTCCTTGTTGTTGTTGTTCAGGTTGTTCTTGTTGTTCTTGTTGTTCCGGTTGTTCTTGTTGTTCTTGTTGTTCTTGCTGTTCATGTTGTCTTGTTGTCCTTGTTGTTCTAGTTGTTCTTGTTGTTCTTGTTGTTCTTGTTGTTCTTGTTGTTGTTGTTCTAGTTGTTCTTGTTGTTGTTGTTCTGGTTGTTCTTGTTGTTCTTGTTGTTCCGGTTGTTCATGTTGTTGTTCTTGTTGTTGTTGTTGTTCTTATTTTTGTTGTTGTTTTTGTTGTTTTTCTTGCTGTTCTTGTTCTTGTTGTTCTTGTTGTTCTTGTTGTTCTTGTTGCTCTTGTTGCTCTTGTTGATCTTGTTGTTCTTATTGTTCTCGTCGTTCTTGTTGCTCTTGTTGCTTTTGTTGCTCTTGTTGCTGTTGTTGTTCTTGTTGTTCTGGTTGTTGATGTTCTTGTTGTTCATGTTGTTGTTGATCTTGTTGTTCTTGTTGTTCTTGTTGTTCTTGTTGTTCTTGTTGTTCTTGTTGTTCTTGTTTTTCTTGTTGTTCATGTTGCTGTTGTTCTTGTTGATCTTGTTGTACTTGTTCTTGTTGTTCTTGTTGATCTTGTTGTACTTGTTCTTGTTGATCTTGTTGTTGTTCTTGTTGTTCTTGTTGTTCTTATTGTTCTTGTTGTTCTTGTTGTTCTTGTTGTTCTTGTTGTTCTTGTTGTTCTTGTTGTTCTTTGTTGTTCTTATTGTTCTTGTTGTTCATGTTGTTCTTGTTGTTCCTCTTGTTGTTGTTCTAGTTGTCCTTGTTGTTGTTGTTCTCGTTGTTCTCGTTGTTCTCGTTGTTCTCGTTGTTCTCGTTGCTCTTGTTGCTCTTGTTGCTCTTGTTGCTCTTGTTGCTCTTGTTGCTCTTGTTGCTCTTGTTGCTGTTGTTGTTCTTGTTGTTCTGGTTGTTGATGTTCTTGTTGTTCATGTTGTTGTTGTTCTTGATGTTCTTGTTGTTCTTGTTGTTCTTGTTGTTCTTGGTGTTCTCGTTGTTCTTGTTGTTTTAGTTGTTGTTGTTGTTGTTGTTCTTGTTGTTGTTCTCGTTGTTCTCGTTGTTCTCGTTGTTCTCGTTGTTCTTGTTGTTCTTTTTGTTCTTGTTGTTCTTGTTGTTCTTGTTGTCCTTGTTGTTGTTGTTGCTGTTGTTGTTCTTGTTGTTCATGTTGTTGTTGTTCTGGTTGATGTTGTTGTTCTTGTTCTTGTTTTTCTTGTTGTTCTTGTTGTTCTTGTTGTTGTTGTTGTTCTTGTTGTGGTTCGTGTTGTTCTTGTTGTTGTTCTTATTTTTGTTGTTCTTGTTGTTGTTGTTGTTCTTCCTGTTCTTGTTCTTGTTGTTCTTGTTGTTCTTGTTGTTCTTGTTGTTCTTGTTGTTCTTGTTGTTCTTGTTGTTCTTGTTGTTTTTGTTGATCTTGTTGTTCTTGTTGTTCTTGTTGTTCTTCTTGTTCTTCTTGTTCTTCTTGCTGTTCTGGTTGTTCTTCTTGCTGTTCTGGTTGTTCTTGTTGTTCTCGTTGTTCTCGTTGTTCTCGTTGTTCTCGTTGTTCTCGTTGTTCTCGTTGTTCTTGTTGTTCTTGTTGTTCTTGTTGTTCTTGTTGTTCTTGTTGTTCTTGTTGTTCTTGTTGTTCTTGTTGTTCTTGTTGTTCTTGTTGTTCTTGTTGTTCTTGTTGTTCTTGTTGTTCTTGTTGTTCTTCTTGTTCTTGTTGTTCTTGTTGTTCTTGTTGTTCTTGTTGTTCTTGTTGTTCTTGTTGTTCTTGTTGTTCTTGTTGTTCTTGTTCTTGTTGTTGTTGTTCTGGTTGTTCTTGTTGTTCTTGTTGTTCCGGTTGTTCTTGTTGTTGTTGTTGTTCTTGTTTTTGTTGTTCTTGTTGTTGTTGTTGTTGTTGTTCTTGCTGTTCTTGTTCTTGATGCTCTTGTTGTTCTTGATGTTCTTGTTGTTGTTGTTGTTGTTGTCCTTGTTGTTCTTGTTGTTCTTGTTGTTCTTGTTGTTCTTGTTGTTCTTGTTGTTCTTGTTGTTCTTGTTGTTCTTGTTGTTCTTGTTGCTCTTGTTGTTCTTGTTGTTCTTGTTGTTCTTGTTGTTCTTGTTGTTCTTGTTGTTCTTGTTGTTCTTGTTGTTCTTGTTGTTCTTGTTGTTCTTGTTGTTCTTGTTGTTCTTGTTGTTCTTGTTGTTCTTGTTGTTCTTGTTGTTCTTGTTGTTCTTGTTGTTCTTGTTCTTGTTGTTGTTGTTCTGGTTGTTCTTGTTGTTCTTGTTGTTCTTGTTGTTCTTGTTGTTCTTGTTGCTCTTGTTGTTCTTGTTGTTCTTGTTGTTCTTGTTGTTCTTGTTGTTCTTGTTGTTCTTGTTGTTCTTGTTGCTCTTGTTGCTCTTGTTGCTCTTGTTGCTCTTGTTGCACTTGTTGCTGTTGTTGTTCTTGTTGTTCTGGTTGTTGATGTTCTTGTTGTTCATGTTGTTGTTGTTCTTGTTGTTCTTGATGTTCTTGTTGTTCTTGTTGTTCTTGTTGTTCTTGTTGTTCTTGTTGTTCATGTTGTTCTTGTTGTTCTTGTTGTTATTGTTGATCTTGTTGTTCTTGTTGTTCTTGTTGTTCTTGTTGTTTTCTTGTTGTTCTTGTTGTTCTTCTTGCTGTTCTGGTTGTTCTTGTTGTTCTCGTTGTTCTCGTTGTTCTTTTTGTTCTTGGTGTTCTTGGTGTTCTTGTTGTTCTTGTTGTTCTAGTTGTTGTTGTTGTTGTTGTTGTTGTTGTTGTTCTTGTTGTTCTTGTTGCTCTTGTTGCTCTTGTTGTTCTTGTTGTTCTTGTTGTTCTTGTTGTTATTGTTGATCTTGTTGTTCTTGTTGTTCTTGTTGTTCTCGTTGTTCTTCTTGCTGTTCTGGTTGTTCTTGTTGTTCTCGTTGTTCTCGTTGTTCTCGTTGTTCTCGTTGTTCTCGTTGTTCTCGTTGTTCTCGTTGTTCTTGTTGTTCTTGTTGATCTTGTTGTTCTTGTTGTTCTTGTTGTTCTTGTTGTTCGTGTTGTTCTTGTTGTTATTGTTGCTCTTGTTGCTCTTGTTGCTGTTGTTGTTCTTGTTGTTCTGGTTGTTGATGTTCTTGTTGTTCATGTTGTTGTTGTTCTTTTTGTTCTTGTTGTTGTTGTTGTTGTTGTTCTGGTTGTTGATGTTCTTGTTGTTCATGTTGTTGTTGTTCTTGATGTTCTTGTTGTTCTTGTTGTTCTTGTTGTTCTTTTTGTTCTTGATGTTCTTGGTGATCTTGTTGTTCTTGTTGTTCTAGTTGTTGTTGTTGTTGTTGTTGTTGTTGTTGTTCTTGTTGTTGTTCTCGTTGTTCCCGTTGTTCTCGTTGTTCTCGTTGTTCTTGTTGTTCTTTTTGCTCTTGTTGTTCTTGTTGTCCTTGTTGTTGTTGTTGCTGTTGTTGTTCTTGTTGTTCATGTTGTTGTTGTTCTGGTTGATGCTGTTGTTCTTGTTCTTGTTTTTCTTGTTGTTCTTGTTGTTCTTGTTGCTCTTGTTGTTCTTGTTGTTGTTCTTGTTGTTCTTGTTGTTGTTGTTCATGCGGTTCTTGTTGTTGTTGCTCTTGCTGTTCTTGTTCTTGTTGTCCTTGTTGTTCTTTCTGTTCTTGTTGTTCTTGTTGTTGTTGTTGTTGTTCTTGCTGATCTTGTTGTAGATGTTGTTTTTGTTGATCTTGTTGTTCTTGTTGTTGTTCTTGTTGTCATTGTTGATCTTGTTGTTCTTGTTGTTCTTGTTGTTCTCGTTGTTTTTCTTGCTGTTCTGGTTGTTCTTGTTGATCTCGTAGTTCTCGTTGTTCTCGTTGTTCTCGTTGTTCTCGTTGTTCTCGTTGTTCTTGTTGTTCTTGTTGTTCTTGTTGTTCTTGTTGTTCTTGTTGTTCTTGTTGTTCGTGTTGTTCTTGTTGTTATTGTTGCTCTTGTTGCTCTTGTTGCTGTTGTTGATCTTGTTGTTCTGGTTGTTGATGTTCTTGTTGTTCATGTTGTTGTTGTTCTTTTTGTTCTTGTTGTTGTTGTTGTTGTTGTTCTGGTTGTTGATGTTCTTGTTGTTCATGTTGTTGTTGTTCTTGATGTTCTTGTAGTTCTTGTTGTTCTTGTTGTTCTTTTTGTTCTTGGTGTTCTTGGTGTTCTTGTTGTTCTTGTTGTTCTAGTTGTTGTTGTTGTTGTTGTTGTTGTTGTTCTTGTTGTTGTTCTCGTTGTTCCCGTTGTTCTCGTTGTTCTCGTTGTTCTTGTTGTTCTTTTTGCTCTTGTTGTTCTTGTTGTCCTTGTTGTTGTTGTTGCTGTTGTTGTTCTTGTTGTTCATGTTGTTGTTGTTCTGGTTGATATTGTTGTTCTTGTTCTTGTTTTTCTTGTTGTTCTTGTTGTTCTTGTTGCTCTTGTTGTTCTTGTTGCTCTTGTTGTTCTTGTTGTTGTTCTTGTTGTTCTTGTTTTTGTTGTTCATGCGGTTCTTGTTGTTGTTGCTCTTGCTGTTCTTGTTCTTGTTGTCCTTGTTGTTCTTTCTGTTCTTGTTGTTCTTGTTGTTGTTGTTGTTGTTCTTGCTGTTCTTGTTGTAGATGTTGTTCTTGTTGTTCTTGTTGTTCTTGTTGTTCTTGTTGTTCTTGTTGTTCTTGTTGTTATTGTTGCTCTTGTTGCTCTTGTTGTTCTTGCTGTTCTGGTGGTTCATGCTGTTCTGGTTGTTCTTGTTGTTCTCGTTGTTCTCGTTGTTCTCGTTGTACTCGTTGTTCTCGTTGTTCTTGTTGTTCTTGTTGTTCTTGTTGTTCTTGTTGTTGTTGTTGTTGTTGTTGTTGTTGTTCTTGTTGTTCTTGTTGTTGTTGTTGTTCTTGTTGTTGTTGTTGTTGTTGTTCTTGTTGTTGTTCTAGTTGTTCTTGTTGTTGTTGTTCTGGTTGTTCTTGTTGTTCTTGTTGTTCCGGTTGTTCTTGTTGTTCTTTTTGTTCCGGTTGTTCTTGTTGTTCTTGTTGTTCTTGTTGTTCTTGTTGTTCTTGTTGTTCTTGTTGTTCTTGTTGTTCTTGTTGTTCTTGTTGTTCTTGTTGTTCTTGTTGTTTTTGCTGTTCATGTTGTTCTTGTTGTTCTTCTTGTTGTTGTTCTAGTTGTCCTTGTTGTTGTTGTCCTTGTTGTTCTTGTTGTTGTTGTCCTTGTTGTTCTTGTTGTGCTTGTTGTTCTTATTGATCTTGTTGTTCTTGTTGTTCTTGTTGCTCTTGTTGTTCTTGTTGCTCTTGTTGTTCTTGTTGTTGTTCTTGTTGTTCTTGTTGTTGTTGTTCATGCGGTTCTTGTTGTTGTTGCTCTTGCTGTTCTTGTTCTTGTTGTCCTTGTTGTTCTTTCTGTTCTTGTTGTTCTTGTTGTTGTTGTTGTTGTTGTTGTTCTTGCTGTTATTGTTGTAGATGTTGTTTTTGTTGATCTTGTTGTTCTTGTTGTTCTTGTTGTTGTTCTTGTTGTTGTTGTTGTTGTTCTTGCTGTTCTTGTTGTAGTTGTTGTTGCTGTCCTTGTTATTGTTGTAGTTCTTGATGTTCTTGTTGTTCTTGTAGTTCTTGATGTTCTTGTTGTTCTTGTTGTTCTTGTTGCTCTTGTTGTTCTTGTTGTTCTTGTTGTTCTTCTTGCTGTTCTGGTTGTTCTTGTTGTTCTCGTTGTTCTCGTTGTTCTCGTTGTTCTCGTTGTTCTCGTTGTTCTCGTTGTTCTTGTTGTTCTTGTTGTTCTTGTTGTTCTAGTTGTTGTTGTTGTTGTTGTTGTTCTTGTTGTTCTCGTTGTTTTTCTTGCTGTTCTGGTTGTTCTTGTTGTTCTCGTTGTTCTCGTTGTTCTCGTTGTTCTCGTTGTTCTCGTTGTTCTCGTTGTTCTCGTTGTTCTTGTTGTTCTTGTTGTTCTTGTTGTTCTTGTTGTTCTTGTTGTTCTTATTGTTCTTGTTGTTCATGTTGTTCTTTTTGTTCTTCTTGTTGTTGTTCTAGTTGTCCTTGTTGTTGTTGTTCTCGTTGTTCTCGTTCTCGTTGTTCTTGTTGTTCTTGTTGTTCTCGTTGTTCTTGTTCTCGTTGTTCTTGTTGTTCTTGTTGTTCTTGTTGTTCTTGTTGTTCTTGTTGTTCTCGTTGTTCTCGTTGTTCTCGTTGTTCTCGTTGTTCTCGTTGTTCTTGTTGTTCTTGTTGTTCTTGTTGTTCTTGTTGTTCTTGTTGTTCTTGTTGTTCTTGTTGTTCTTGTTGTTCTTGTTGTTCTTGTTGTTCTTGTTGTTCTTGTTGTTCTTGTTGTTCTTCTTGTTCTTGTTGTTCTTGTTGTTCTTGTTGTTCTTGTTGTTCTTGTTGTTCTTGTTGTTCTTGTTGTTCTTGTTGTTCTTGTTGTTCTTGTTGTTGTTCTGGTTGTTCTTGTTGTTCTTGTTGTTCCGGTTGTTCTTGTTGTTGTTGTTGTTCTTGTTTTTGTTGTTCTTGTTGTTGTTGTTGTTGTTGTTCTTGCTGTTCTTGTTCTTGATGCTCTTGTTGTTCTTGATGTTCTTGTTGTTGTTGTTGTTGTTGTCCTTGTTGTTCTTGTTGTTCTTGTTGTTCTTGTTGTTCTTGTTGTTCTTGTTGTTCTTGTTGTTCTTGTTGTTCTTGTTGTTCTTGTTGTTCTTGTTGTTCTTGTTGCTCTTGTTGTTCTTGTTGTTCTTGTTGTTCTTGTTGTTCTTGTTGTTCTTGTTGTTCTTGTTGTTCTTGTTGTTCTTGTTGTTCTTGTTGTTCTTGTTGTTCTTGTTGTTCTTGCTGTTCTTGCTGTTCTTGTTGTTCTTGTTGTTCTTGTTGTTCTTGTTGTTCTTGTTGTTCTTGTTCTTGTTGTTGTTGTTCTGGTTGTTCTTGTTGTTCTTGTTGTTCTTGTTGTTCTTGTTGCTCTTGTTGTTCTTGTTGTTCTTGTTGTTCTTGTTGTTCTTGTTGTTCTTGTTGTTCTTGTTGTTCTTGTTGCTCTTGTTGCTCTTGTTGCTCTTGTTGCTCTTGTTGCACTTGTTGCTGTTGTTGTTCTTGTTGTTCTGGTTGTTGATGTTCTTGTTGTTCATGTTGTTGTTGTTCTTGTTGTTCTTGATGTTCTTGTTGTTCTTGTTGTCGTTGTTGTTCTTGTTGTTCTTGTTGCTCTTGTTGCTCTTGTTGCTCTTGTTGCTGTTGTTGTTCTTGTTGTTCTGGTTGTTGATGTTCTTGTTGTTCATGTTGTTGTTGTTCTTTTTGTTCTTGTTGTTGTTGTTGTTGTTGTTCTGGCTGTTGATGTTCTTGTTGTTCATGTTGTTGTTGTTCTTGATGTTCTTGTTGTTCTTGCTGTTCTTGTTCTTGTTGTTCTTGTTGTTCTTGTTGTTCTTGTTGATCTTGTTGTTCTTGTTGTTCTTGTTGCTCTTGTTGCTCTTGTTGCTCTTGTTGCTCTTGTTGCTGTTGTTGTTCTTGTTGTTCTGATTGTTGATGTTCTTGTTGTTCATGTTGTTGTTGTTCTTGTTGTTGTTGTTGTTGTTCTGGTTGTTGTTGTTGTTGTTCTTGCTGTTCTTGTTGTTCTTGTTGTTGTTGATGTTGTTGATGTTGTTGCTCTTGCTGTTCTTGTTGTTCTTGTTGTTCTTCTTGTTGTTCTTCTTCTTGTTGTTGTTGTTCTTGTTTATGTTATTCTTGTTGTTGTTGTTGTTCTTGTTGTTCTTGTTGTTCTTGTTGTTGTTGTTGTTGTTCTTGCTGTTCTTGTTCTTGTTGCTCTTGTTGTTCTTGATGTTCTTGTTGTTGTTGTTGTTGTTGTTGTTGTTGTCCTTGTTGTTCTTGTTGCTCTTGTTGCTCTTGTTGTTCTTGTTGTTCTTGTTGTTCTTGTTGTTCTTGTTGTTCTTGTTGCTCTTGTTGCTGTTGTTGTTCTTGTTGCTCTTGTTGTTCTTGTTGTTCTTGTTGCTCTTGTTGCTCTTGTTGCTCTTATTGCTCTTGTTGCACTTGTTGCTGTTGTTGTTCTTGTTGTTCTGGTTGTTGATGTTCTTGTTGTTCATGTTGTTGTTGTTCTTTTTGTTCTTGTTGTTGTTGTTGTTGTTGTTCTGGTTGTTGATGTTCTTGTTGTTCATGTTGTTGTTGTTCTTGATGTTCTTGTAGTTCTTGTTGTTCTTGTTGTTCTTTTTGTTCTTGGTGTTCTTGGTGTTCTTGTTGTTCTTGTTGTTCTAGTTGTTGTTGTTGTTGTTGTTGTTGTTGTTCTTGTTGTTGTTCTCGTTGTTCCCGTTGTTCTCGTTGTTCTCGTTGTTCTTGTTGTTCTTTTTGCTCTTGTTGTTCTTGTTGTCCTTGTTGTTGTTGTTGCTGTTGTTGTTCTTGTTGTTCATGTTGTTGTTGTTCTGGTTGATATTGTTGTTCTTGTTCTTGTTTTTCTTGTTGTTCTTGTTGTTCTTGTTGCTCTTGTTGTTCTTGTTGCTCTTGTTGTTCTTGTTGTTGTTCTTGTTGTTCTTGTTTTTGTTGTTCATGCGGTTCTTGTTGTTGTTGCTCTTGCTGTTCTTGTTCTTGTTGTCCTTGTTGTTCTTTCTGTTCTTGTTGTTCTTGTTGTTGTTGTTGTTGTTCTTGCTGTTCTTGTTGTAGATGTTGTTCTTGTTGTTCTTGTTGTTCTTGTTGTTCTTGTTGTTCTTGTTGTTCTTGTTGTTATTGTTGCTCTTGTTGCTCTTGTTGTTCTTGCTGTTCTGGTGGTTCATGCTGTTCTGGTTGTTCTTGTTGTTCTCGTTGTTCTCGTTGTTCTCGTTGTACTCGTTGTTCTCGTTGTTCTTGTTGTTCTTGTTGTTCTTGTTGTTCTTGTTGTTGTTGTTGTTGTTGTTGTTGTTGTTCTTGTTGTTCTTGTTGTTGTTGTTGTTCTTGTTGTTGTTGTTGTTGTTGTTCTTGTTGTTGTTCTAGTTGTTCTTGTTGTTGTTGTTCTGGTTGTTCTTGTTGTTCTTGTTGTTCCGGTTGTTCTTGTTGTTCTTTTTGTTCCGGTTGTTCTTGTTGTTCTTGTTGTTCTTGTTGTTCTTGTTGTTCTTGTTGTTCTTGTTGTTCTTGTTGTTCTTGTTGTTCTTGTTGTTCTTGTTGTTCTTGTTGTTTTTGCTGTTCATGTTGTTCTTGTTGTTCTTCTTGTTGTTGTTCTAGTTGTCCTTGTTGTTGTTGTCCTTGTTGTTCTTGTTGTTGTTGTCCTTGTTGTTCTTGTTGTGCTTGTTGTTCTTATTGATCTTGTTGTTCTTGTTGTTCTTGTTGCTCTTGTTGTTCTTGTTGCTCTTGTTGTTCTTGTTGTTGTTCTTGTTGTTCTTGTTGTTGTTGTTCATGCGGTTCTTGTTGTTGTTGCTCTTGCTGTTCTTGTTCTTGTTGTCCTTGTTGTTCTTTCTGTTCTTGTTGTTCTTGTTGTTGTTGTTGTTGTTGTTGTTCTTGCTGTTATTGTTGTAGATGTTGTTTTTGTTGATCTTGTTGTTCTTGTTGTTCTTGTTGTTGTTCTTGTTGTTGTTGTTGTTGTTCTTGCTGTTCTTGTTGTAGTTGTTGTTGCTGTCCTTGTTATTGTTGTAGTTCTTGATGTTCTTGTTGTTCTTGTAGTTCTTGATGTTCTTGTTGTTCTTGTTGTTCTTGTTGCTCTTGTTGTTCTTGTTGTTCTTGTTGTTCTTCTTGCTGTTCTGGTTGTTCTTGTTGTTCTCGTTGTTCTCGTTGTTCTCGTTGTTCTCGTTGTTCTCGTTGTTCTCGTTGTTCTTGTTGTTCTTGTTGTTCTTGTTGTTCTAGTTGTTGTTGTTGTTGTTGTTGTTCTTGTTGTTCTCGTTGTTTTTCTTGCTGTTCTGGTTGTTCTTGTTGTTCTCGTTGTTCTCGTTGTTCTCGTTGTTCTCGTTGTTCTCGTTGTTCTCGTTGTTCTCGTTGTTCTTGTTGTTCTTGTTGTTCTTGTTGTTCTTGTTGTTCTTGTTGTTCTTATTGTTCTTGTTGTTCATGTTGTTCTTTTTGTTCTTCTTGTTGTTGTTCTAGTTGTCCTTGTTGTTGTTGTTCTCGTTGTTCTCGTTCTCGTTGTTCTTGTTGTTCTTGTTGTTCTCGTTGTTCTTGTTCTCGTTGTTCTTGTTGTTCTTGTTGTTCTTGTTGTTCTTGTTGTTCTTGTTGTTCTCGTTGTTCTCGTTGTTCTCGTTGTTCTCGTTGTTCTCGTTGTTCTTGTTGTTCTTGTTGTTCTTGTTGTTCTTGTTGTTCTTGTTGTTCTTGTTGTTCTTGTTGTTCTTGTTGTTCTTGTTGTTCTTGTTGTTCTTGTTGTTCTTGTTGTTCTTGTTGTTCTTGTTGTTCTTCTTGTTCTTGTTGTTCTTGTTGTTCTTGTTGTTCTTGTTGTTCTTGTTGTTCTTGTTGTTCTTGTTGTTCTTGTTGTTCTTGTTGTTCTTGTTGTTCTTGTTGTTGTTCTGGTTGTTCTTGTTGTTCTTGTTGTTCCGGTTGTTCTTGTTGTTGTTGTTGTTCTTGTTTTTGTTGTTCTTGTTGTTGTTGTTGTTGTTGTTCTTGCTGTTCTTGTTCTTGATGCTCTTGTTGTTCTTGATGTTCTTGTTGTTGTTGTTGTTGTTGTCCTTGTTGTTCTTGTTGTTCTTGTTGTTCTTGTTGTTCTTGTTGTTCTTGTTGTTCTTGTTGTTCTTGTTGTTCTTGTTGTTCTTGTTGTTCTTGTTGTTCTTGTTGCTCTTGTTGTTCTTGTTGTTCTTGTTGTTCTTGTTGTTCTTGTTGTTCTTGTTGTTCTTGTTGTTCTTGTTGTTCTTGTTGTTCTTGTTGTTCTTGTTGTTCTTGTTGTTCTTGCTGTTCTTGCTGTTCTTGTTGTTCTTGTTGTTCTTGTTGTTCTTGTTGTTCTTGTTGTTCTTGTTCTTGTTGTTGTTGTTCTGGTTGTTCTTGTTGTTCTTGTTGTTCTTGTTGTTCTTGTTGCTCTTGTTGTTCTTGTTGTTCTTGTTGTTCTTGTTGTTCTTGTTGTTCTTGTTGTTCTTGTTGTTCTTGTTGTTCTTGTTGCTCTTGTTGCTCTTGTTGCTCTTGTTGCTCTTGTTGCACTTGTTGCTGTTGTTGTTCTTGTTGTTCTGGTTGTTGATGTTCTTGTTGTTCATGTTGTTGTTGTTCTTGTTGTTCTTGATGTTCTTGTTGTTCTTGTTGTCGTTGTTGTTCTTGTTGTTCTTGTTGCTCTTGTTGCTCTTGTTGCTCTTGTTGCTGTTGTTGTTCTTGTTGTTCTGGTTGTTGATGTTCTTGTTGTTCATGTTGTTGTTGTTCTTTTTGTTCTTGTTGTTGTTGTTGTTGTTGTTCTGGCTGTTGATGTTCTTGTTGTTCATGTTGTTGTTGTTCTTGATGTTCTTGTTGTTCTTGCTGTTCTTGTTCTTGTTGTTCTTGTTGTTCTTGTTGTTCTTGTTGATCTTGTTGTTCTTGTTGTTCTTGTTGCTCTTGTTGCTCTTGTTGCTCTTGTTGCTCTTGTTGCTGTTGTTGTTCTTGTTGTTCTGATTGTTGATGTTCTTGTTGTTCATGTTGTTGTTGTTCTTGTTGTTGTTGTTGTTGTTCTGGTTGTTGTTGTTGTTGTTCTTGCTGTTCTTGTTGTTCTTGTTGTTGTTGATGTTGTTGATGTTGTTGCTCTTGCTGTTCTTGTTGTTCTTGTTGTTCTTCTTGTTGTTCTTCTTCTTGTTGTTGTTGTTCTTGTTTATGTTATTCTTGTTGTTGTTGTTGTTCTTGTTGTTCTTGTTGTTCTTGTTGTTGTTGTTGTTGTTCTTGCTGTTCTTGTTCTTGTTGCTCTTGTTGTTCTTGATGTTCTTGTTGTTGTTGTTGTTGTTGTTGTTGTTGTCCTTGTTGTTCTTGTTGCTCTTGTTGCTCTTGTTGTTCTTGTTGTTCTTGTTGTTCTTGTTGTTCTTGTTGTTCTTGTTGCTCTTGTTGCTGTTGTTGTTCTTGTTGCTCTTGTTGTTCTTGTTGTTCTTGTTGCTCTTGTTGCTCTTGTTGCTCTTATTGCTCTTGTTGCACTTGTTGCTGTTGTTGTTCTTGTTGTTCTGGTTGTTGATGTTCTTGTTGTTCATGTTGTTGTTGTTCTTGATGTTCTTGTTGTTCTTGTTGATCTTGTTGTTCTTGTTGTTCTTGGTGTTCTTGTTGTTCCGGTTGTTCATGTTGTTGTTCTTGTTGTTGTTGTTGTTCTTATTTTTGTTGTCGTTGTTGTTGTTTTTCTTGCTGTTCTTGTTCTTGTTGTTCTTGTTGTTCTTGCTGGTCATGTTGTTCTTGTTGTTCTTGTTGTTCTTGTTGTTCTTGTTGTTCTTGTTGTTCTTGTTGTTCTTGTTTTTCTTGTTGTTCATGTTGCTGTTGTTCTTGTTGATCTTGTTGTACTTGTTCTTGTTGTTCTTGTTGATCTTGTTGTACTTGTTCTTGTTGATCTTGTTGTTGTTCTTGTTGTTCTTGTTGTTCGTATTGTTCTTGTTGTTCTTGTTGTTCTTGTTGTTCTTGTTGTTCTTGTTGTTCTTGTTGTTCTTGTTGTTCTTGTTGTTCTTATTGCTCTTGTTGTTCATGTTGTTCTTGTTGTTCCTCTTGTTGTTGTTCTAGTTGTCCTTGTTGTTGTTGTTCTCGTTGTTCTCGTTGTTCTCGTTGTTCTCGTTGTTCTCGTTGTTCTCGTTGCTCTTGTTGCTCTTGTTGCTCTTGTTGCTCTTGTTGCTCTTGTTGCTCTTGTTGCTCTTGTTGCTGTTGTTGTTCTTGTTGTTCTGGTTGTTGATGTTCTTGTTGTTCATGTTGTTGTTGTTCTTGATGTTCTTGTTGTTCTTGTTGTTCTTGTTGTTCTTGGTGTTCTCGTTGTTCTTGTTGTTTTAGTTGTTGTTGTTGTTGTTGTTCTTGTTGTTGTTCTCGTTGTTCTCGTTGTTCTCGTTGTTCTCGTTGTTCTTGTTGTTCTTTTTGTTCTTGTTGTTCTTGTTGTTCTTGTTGTCCTTGTTGTTGTTGTTGCTGTTGTTGTTCTTGTTGTTCATGTTGTTGTTGTTCTGGTTGATGTTGTTGTTCTTGTTCTTGTTTTTCTTGTTGTTCTTGTTGCTCATGTTGTTGTGGTTCTGGTAGATGTTGTTGTTCTTGTTGCTCATGTTGTTCTTGTTGTTCTTGTTGTTCTTGCTGTTGTTGTTCCTGTTGTTCTTGTTGTTGTTGTTGTTGTTCTTGCAGTTCTTGTTGTTGTTGTTCTTGCTGTTCTTGTTCTTGTTGCTCTTGTTGTTCTTGATGTTCTTGTTGTTCTTGTTGTTCTTGTTGTTCTTGTTGTTCTTGTTGTTGTTGTTGTTCTTGTTGTGGTTCGTGTTGTTCTTGTTGTTGTTCTTATTTTTGTTGTTCTTGTTGTTGTTGTTGTTCTTCCTGTTCTTGTTCTTGTTGTTCTTGTTGTTCTTGTTGTTCTTGTTGTTCTTGTTGTTCTTGTTGTTCTTGTTGTTCTTGTTGTTCTTGTTGTTTTTGTTGATCTTGTTGTTCTTGTTGTTCTTGTTGTTCTTCTTGTTCTTCTTGTTCTTCTTGCTGTTCTGGTTGTTCTTCTTGCTGTTCTGGTTGTTCTTGTTGTTCTCGTTGTTCTCGTTGTTCTCGTTGTTCTCGTTGTTCTCGTTGTTCTCGTTGTTCTTGTTGTTCTTGTTGTTCTTGTTGTTCTTGTTGTTCTTGTTGTTCTTGTTCTTGTTGTTGTTGTTCTGGTTGTTCTTGTTGTTCTTGTTGTTCCGGTTGTTCTTGTTGTTGTTGTTGTTCTTGTTTTTGTTGTTCTTGTTGTTGTTGTTGTTGTTCTTGCTGTTCTTGTTCTTGATGCTCTTGTTGTTCTTGATGTTCTTGTTGTTGTTGTTGTTGTTGTCCTTGTTGTTCTTGTTGTTCTTGTTGTTCTTGTTGTTCTTGTTGTTCTTGTTGTTCTTGTTGTTCTTGTTGTTCTTGTTGCTCTTGTTGTTCTTGTTGTTCTTGTTGCTCTTGTTGTTCTTGTTGTTCTTGTTGTTCTTGTTGTTCTTGTTGTTCTTGTTTTTCTTGTTGTTCATGTTGTTGTTGTTCTTGTTGTTGTTGTTGTTGTTCTGGTTGTTGTTGTTCTTGCTGTTCTTGTTGTTCTTGTTGTTGTTGATGTTGTTGATGTTGTTGCTCTTGCTGTTCTTGTTGTTCTTGTTGTTCTTGATGTTCTTGTTGTTCTTGCTGTTCTTGTTCTTGTTGTTCTTGTTGTTCTTGTTGTTCTTGTTGATCTTGTTGTTCTTGTTGTTCTTGTTGCTCTTGTTGCTCTTGTTGCTCTTGTTGCTCTTGTTGCTGTTGTTGTTCTTGTTGTTCTGATTGTTGATGTTCTTGTTGTTCATGTTGTTGTTGTTCTTGTTGTTGTTCCTGTTGTTCTTGTTGTTGTTGTTGTTGTTCTTGCAGTTCTTGTTGTTGTTGTTCTTGCTGTTCTTGTTCTTGTTGCTCTTGTTGTTCTTGATGTTCTTGTTGTTCTTGTTGTTCTTGTTGTTCTTGTTGTTCTTGTTGTTCTTGTTGTTCTTGTTGTTCTTGTTGTTCTTGTTGTTCTTGTTGTTCTTGTTGTTCTTGTTGTTCTTGTTGTTCTTGTTGTTCTTCTTGTTCTTGTTGTTCTTGTTGTTCTTGTTGTTCTTGTTGTTCTTGTTGTTCTTGTTCTTGTTGTTGTTGTTCTGGTTGTTCTTGTTGTTCTTGTTGTTCCGGTTGTTCTTGTTGTTGTTGTTGTTCTTGTTTTTGTTGTTCTTGTTGTTGTTGTTGTTGTTGTTCTTGCTGTTCTTGTTCTTGATGCTCTTGTTGTTCTTGATGTTCTTGTTGTTGTTGTTGTTGTTGTCCTTGTTGTTCTTGTTGTTCTTGTTGTTCTTGTTGTTCTTGTTGTTCTTGTTGTTCTTGTTGTTCTTGTTGTTCTTGTTGTTCTTGTTGTTCTTGTTGCTCTTGTTGTTCTTGTTGTTCTTGTTGTTCTTGTTGTTCTTGTTGTTCTTGTTGTTCTTGTTGTTCTTGTTGTTCTTGTTGTTCTTGTTGTTCTTGTTGTTCTTGTTGTTCTTGTTGTTCTTGTTGATCTTGTTGTTCTTGTTGTTCTTGTTGTTCTTGTTGTTCTTGTTCTTGTTGTTGTTGTTCTGGTTGTTCTTGTTGTTCTTGTTGTTCTTGTTGTTCTTGTTGTTCTTGTTGCTCTTGTTGTTCTTGTTGTTCTTGTTGTTCTTGTTGTTCTTGTTGTTCTTGTTGTTCTTGTTGCTCTTGTTGCTCTTGTTGCTCTTGTTGCTCTTGTTGCACTTGTTGCTGTTGTTGTTCTTGTTGTTCTGGTTGTTGATGTTCTTGTTGTTCATGTTGTTGTTGTTCTTGTTGTTCTTGATGTTCTTGTTGTTCTTGTTGTCGTTGTTGTTCTTGTTGTTCTTGTTGCTCTTGTTGCTCTTGTTGCTCTTGTTGCTGTTGTTGTTCTTGTTGTTCTGGTTGTTGATGTTCTTGTTGTTCATGTTGTTGTTGTTCTTTTTGTTCTTGTTGTTGTTGTTGTTGTTGTTCTGGTTGTTGATGTTCTTGTTGTTCATGTTGTTGTTGTTCTTGATGTTCTTGTTGTTCTTGCTGTTCTTGTTCTTGTTGTTCTTGTTGTTCTTGTTGTTCTTGTTGATCTTGTTGTTCTTGTTGTTCTTGTTGCTCTTGTTGCTCTTGTTGCTCTTGTTGCTCTTGTTGCTGTTGTTGTTCTTGTTGTTCTGATTGTTGATGTTCTTGTTGTTCATGTTGTTGTTGTTCTTGTTGTTGTTGTTGTTGTTCTGGTTGTTGTTGTTGTTGTTCTTGCTGTTCTTGTTGTTCTTGTTGTTGTTGATGTTGTTGATGTTGTTGCTCTTGCTGTTCTTGTTGTTCTTGTTGTTCTTCTTGTTGTTCTTCTTCTTGTTGTTGTTGTTCTTGTTTATGTTATTCTTGTTGTTGTTGTTGTTCTTGTTGTTCTTGTTGTTCTTGTTGTTCTTGTTGTTGTTGTTGTTGTTCTTGCTGTTCTTGTTCTTGTTGCTCTTGTTGTTCTTGATGTTCTTGTTGTTGTTGTTGTTGTTGTTGTCCTTGTTGTTCTTGTTGCTCTTGTTGCTCTTGTTGTTCTTGTTGTTCTTGTTGTTCTTGTTGTTCTTGTTGTTCTTGTTGCTCTTGTTGCTGTTGTTGTTCTTGTTGCTCTTGTTGTTCTTGTTGTTCTTGTTGCTCTTGTTGCTCTTGTTGCTCTTATTGCTCTTGTTGCACTTGTTGCTGTTGTTGTTCTTGTTGTTCTGGTTGTTGATGTTCTTGTTGTTCATGTTGTTGTTGTTCTTGATGTTCTTGTTGTTCTTGTTGATCTTGTTGTTCTTGTTGTTCTTGGTGTTCTTGTTGTTCTTGTTGTTCTAATTGTTGTTGTTGTTGTTGTTGTTGTTGTTCTTGTTGTTCTTGTTGCTCTTGTTGCTCTTGTGGCTCTTGTTGCTCTTGTTGCTCTTGTTGCTGTTGTTGCTGTTGTTGTTCTGGTTGTTGATGTTCTTGTTGTTTATGTTGTTGTTGTTCTTTTTGTTGTTGTTGTTGTTGTTGTTGTTGTTCTTGGTCTTGTTGCTCTTGTTGTTCTTGATGTTCTTGTTGTTCTTGTTGTTCTTGGTGTTCTTGTTGTTCTTGTTGTTCTAGTTGTTGTTGTTGTTGTTGTTGTTCTTGTTGTTGTTCTCGTTGTTCTCGTTGTTCTCGTTGTTCTCGTTGTTCTTGTTGTTCTTTTTGTTCTTGTTGTTCTTGTTGTCCTTGTTGTTGTTGTTGCTGTTGTTGTTCTTGTTGTTCATGTTGTTGTTGTTCTGGTTGATGTTGTTGTTCTTGTTCTTGTTTTTCTTGTTGATCTTGTTGTTCTTGTTGTTGTTGCTGTTCTTGTTGCTCTTGTTGCTCTTGTTGTTCTTGTTGTTCTTCTTGTTCTTGTTATTCTTTTTGTCCTTGTTGTTCTTGCTCTTGTTGTTCTTGTTGTTCTTGTTGTTCTTGTTGTTCTTGTTGCTCTTGTTGCTGTTGTTGTTCTTGTTGTTCTGATTGTTGATGTTCTTGTTGTTCATGTTGTTGTTGTTCTTGTTGTTCTTATTGTTGTTGTTGTTGTTCTGGTTGTTGTTGTTCTTGCTGTTCTTGTTGTTCTTGTTGTTGTTGATGTTGTTGTTGTTGTTGTTGCTCTTGCTGTTCTTGTTGTTCTTGTTGTTCTTCTTGTTGTTCTTCTTCTTGTTGTTGTTGTTCTTGTTTATGTTATTCTTGTTGTTGTTGTTCTTGTTGTTCCTGTTGTTGTTGTTGTTCTTGTTGTTCTTGTTGTTGTTGTTCATGTAGTTCTTCTTGTTGTTGTTCTTGCTGTTCTTGTTCTTGTTGTACTTGTTGTCCTTGCTGTTCTTGTTGTTATTGTTGTTGTTGTCCTTGTTGTTCTTGTTGTTCTTGTTGATCTTGTTGTTCTTGTTGTTCTTGTTGTTCTTGTTGTTCTTGTTGCTCTTGTTGCTCTTGTTGCTCTTATTGCTCTTGTTGCACTTGTTGCTGTTGTTGTTCTTGTTGTTCTGGTTGTTGATGTTCTTGTTGTTCACGTTGTTGTTGTTCTTGATGTTCTTGTTGTTCTTGTTGATCTTGTTGTTCTTGTTGTTCTTGGTGTTCTTGTTGTTCTTGTTGTTCTAATTGTTGTTGTTGTTGTTCTTGTTGTTCTTGTTGTTCTTGTTGCTCTTGTTGCTCTTGTGGCTCTTGTTGCTCTTGTTGCTCTTGTTGCTCTTGTTGCTGTTGTTGCTGTTGTTGTTCTGGTTGTTGATGTTCTTGTTGTTTATGTTGTTGTTGTTCTTTTTGTTGTTGTTGTTGTTGTTGTTCTTGGTCTTGTTGTTCTTGTTGTTCTTGATGTTCTTGTTGTTCTTGTTGTTCTTGGTGTTCTTGTTGTTCTTGTTGTTCTAGTTGTTGTTGTTGTTGTTGTTGTTCTTGTTGTTGTTCTCGTTGTTCTCGTTGTTCTCGTTGTTCTCGTTGTTCTTGTTGTTCTTTTTGTTCTTTTTGTTCTTGTTGTTCTTGTTGTCCTTGTTGTTGTTGTTGCTGTTGTTGTTCTTGCTGTTCATGTTGTTGTTGTTCTGGTTGATGTTGTTGTTCTTGTTCTTGTTTTTCTTGTTGATCTTGTTGTTCTTGTTGTTCTTGTTGTTCTTGTTGCTCTTGTTGCTCTTGTTGTTCTTGTTGTTCTTCTTGTTCTTGTTATTCTTTTTGTCCTTGTTGTTCTTGCTGTTGTTGTTCCCGTTGTTCTTGTTGTTGTTGTTCTTGTTGTTCTTGTTGTTCTTGTTGTTGCTCTTGCTGTTCTTGTGTTCTTGTTGTTGTTATTGTTGTTGTTGTCCTTGTTGTTCTTGTTGATCTTGTTGTTCTTGTTGCTGTTGTTGCTCTTGTGGCTCTTGTTGCTCTTGTTGCTCTTGTTGCTCTTGTTGCTGTTGTTGCTGTTGTTGTTCTGGTTGTTGATGTTCTTGTTGTTTATGTTGTTGTTGTTCTTTTTGTTGTTGTTGTTGTTGTTGTTGCTCTTGGTCTTGTTGTTCTTGTTGTTCTTGATGTTCTTGTTGTTCTTGTTGCTCTTGTTGCTCTTGTTGCTCTTGTTGCTCTTGTTGCTCTTGTTGCTGTTGTTGTTCTGGTTGTTGATGTTCTTGTTGTTCATGTTGTTGTTGTTCTTTTTGTTCTTCTTGTTGTTGTTGTTCTTGGTCTTGTTGTTCTTGTTGTTCTTGATGTTCTTGTTGTTCTTGTTGTTCTTGTTGTTCTTGTTGTTCTTGGTGTTCTTGTTGCTCTTGTTGCTCTTGTTGCTGTTGTTGCACTTGTTGCTGTTGTTGTTCTTGTTGTTCTGGTTGTTGATGTTCTTGTCGTTCATGTTGTTGTTGTTCTCGATGTTCTTGTTGTTCTTGTTGATCTTGTTGTTCTTGTTGTTCTTGGTGTTCTTGTTGTTCTTGTTGTTCTCGTTGTTGTTGTTGTTGTTGTTCTTGTTGTACTTGTTGTTCTTGGTGTTCTTGTTGTTCTTGTTGTTCTAGTTGTTGTTGTTGTTGTTGTTCTTGTTGTTCTTGTTGTTCTTGTTGCTCTTGTTGCTCTTGTTGCTCTTGTTGCTCTTGTTGCTCTTGTTGCTCTTGTTGCTCTTGTTGCTGTTGTTGCTGTTGTTGTTCTGGTTGTTGATGTTCTTGTTGTTTATGTTGTTGTTGTTCTTTTTGTTCTTGTTGTTGTTGTTGTTGTTGTTCTTGGTCTTGTTGTTCTTGTTGTTCTTGATGTTCTTGTTGTTCTTGTTGTTCTTGTTGTTCTTGGTGTTCTTGTTGTTCATGTTGTTCTTGTTGTTCTTGTTGTTCTTGTTGTTCTTGTTGTTGTTCTCGTTGATCTCGTTGTTCTCGTTGTTCTCGTTGTTCTTGTTGTTCTTTTTGTTCTTGTTGTTCTTGTTGTCCTTGTTGTTGTTGTTGCTGTTGATGTTCTTGTTGTTCATGTTGTTGTTGTTCTTTTTGTTCTTGTTGTTGTTGTTGTTCTTGGTCTTGTTGTTCTTGTTGTTCTTGATGTTCTTGTTGTTCTTGTTGTTCTTGTTGTTCTTGTTGTTCTTGTTGCTCTTGTTGTTCTTGTTGTTCTTGTTGTTCTTGTTGTTCTTGTTGTTCTTGTTGTTCTTGTTGTTCTTGTTGTTCTTGTTGTTCTTGTTGTTCTTGTTGTTCTTGTTGTTCTTGTTGTTCTTGTTGTTCTTGTTGTTCTTGTTGTTCTTGTTCTTGTTGTTCTTGTTGTTGTTGTTCTGGTTGTTCTTGTTGTTCTTGTTGTTCTTGTTGTTCTTGTTGCTCTTGTTGTTCTTGTTGTTCTTGTTGTTCTTGTTGTTCTTGTTGTTCTTGTTGTTCTTGTTGTTCTTGTTGCTCTTGTTGCTCTTGTTGCTCTTGTTGCTCTTGTTGCACTTGTTGCTGTTGTTGTTCTTGTTGTTCTGGTTGTTGATGTTCTTGTTGTTCATGTTGTTGTTGTTCTTGTTGTTCTTGATGTTCTTGTTGTTCTTGTTGTCGTTGTTGTTCTTGTTGTTCTTGTTGCTCTTGTTGCTCTTGTTGCTCTTGTTGCTGTTGTTGTTCTTGTTGTTCTGGTTGTTGATGTTCTTGTTGTTCATGTTGTTGTTGTTCTTTTTGTTCTTGTTGTTGTTGTTGTTGTTGTTCTGGTTGTTGATGTTCTTGTTGTTCATGTTGTTGTTGTTCTTGATGTTCTTGTTGTTCTTGCTGTTCTTGTTCTTGTTGTTCTTGTTGTTCTTGTTGTTCTTGTTGATCTTGTTGTTCTTGTTGTTCTTGTTGCTCTTGTTGCTCTTGTTGCTCTTGTTGCTCTTGTTGCTGTTGTTGTTCTTGTTGTTCTGATTGTTGATGTTCTTGTTGTTCATGTTGTTGTTGTTCTTGTTGTTGTTGTTGTTGTTCTGGTTGTTGTTGTTGTTGTTCTTGCTGTTCTTGTTGTTCTTGTTGTTGTTGATGTTGTTGATGTTGTTGCTCTTGCTGTTCTTGTTGTTCTTGTTGTTCTTCTTGTTGTTCTTCTTCTTGTTGTTGTTGTTCTTGTTTATGTTATTCTTGTTGTTGTTGTTGTTCTTGTTGTTCTTGTTGTTCTTGTTGTTCTTGTTGTTGTTGTTGTTGTTCTTGCTGTTCTTGTTCTTGTTGCTCTTGTTGTTCTTGATGTTCTTGTTGTTGTTGTTGTTGTTGTTGTTGTCCTTGTTGTTCTTGTTGCTCTTGTTGCTCTTGTTGTTCTTGTTGTTCTTGTTGTTCTTGTTGTTCTTGTTGTTCTTGTTGCTCTTGTTGCTGTTGTTGTTCTTGTTGCTCTTGTTGTTCTTGTTGTTCTTGTTGCTCTTGTTGCTCTTGTTGCTCTTATTGCTCTTGTTGCACTTGTTGCTGTTGTTGTTCTTGTTGTTCTGGTTGTTGATGTTCTTGTTGTTCATGTTGTTGTTGTTCTTGATGTTCTTGTTGTTCTTGTTGATCTTGTTGTTCTTGTTGTTCTTGGTGTTCTTGTTGTTCTTGTTGTTCTAATTGTTGTTGTTGTTGTTGTTCTTGTTGTTCTTGTTGTTCTTGTTGCTCTTGTTGCTCTTGTGGCTCTTGTTGCTCTTGTTGCTCTTGTTGCTGTTGTTGCTGTTGTTGTTCTGGTTGTTGATGTTCTGGTTGTTTATGTTGTTGTTGTTCTTTTTGTTGTTGTTGTTGTTGTTGTTGTTGTTCTTGGTCTTGTTGCCCTTGTTGTTCTTGATGTTCTTGTTGTTCTTGTTGTTCTTGGTGTTCTTGTTGTTCTTGTTGTTCTAGTTGTTGTTGTTGTTGTTGTTGTTCTTGTTGTTGTTCTCGTTGTTCTCGTTGTTCTCGTTGTTCTTGTTGTTCTTTTTGTTCTTGTTGTTCTTGTTGTCCTTGTTGTTGTTGTTGCTGTTGTTGTTCTTGTTGTTCATGTTGTTGTTGTTCTGGTTGATGTTGTTGTTGTTGTTCTTGTTATTCTTGTTGATCTTGTTGTTCTTGTTGTTGTTGCTGTTCTTGTTGCTCTTGTTGCTCTTGTTGTTCTTGTTGTTCTTCTTGTTCTTGTTATTCTTTTTGTCCTTGTTGTTCTTGCTCTTGTTGTTCTTGTTGTTCTTGTTGTTCTTGTTGTTCTTGTTGTTCTTGTTGCTCTTGTTGCTCTTGTTGCTGTTGTTGTTCTTGTTGTTCTGATTGTTGATGTTCTTGTTGTTCATGTTGTTGTTGTTCTTGTTGTTCTTATTGTTGTTGTTGTTGTTCTGGTTGTTGTTGTTCTTGCTGTTCTTGTTGTTCTTGTTGTTGTTGATGTTGTTGTTGTTGTTGCTCTTGCTGTTCTTGTTGTTCTTGTTGTTCTTCTTGTTGTTCTTCTTCTTGTTGTTGTTGTTCTTGTTTATGCTATTCTTGTTGTTGTTGTTCTTGTTGTTCCTGTTGTTGTTGTTGTTCTTGTTGTTCTTGTTGTTGTTGTTCATGTAGTTCTTCTTGTTGTTGTTCTTGCTGTTCTTGTTCTTGTTGTACTTGTTGTCCTTGCTGTTCTTGTTGTTATTGTTGTTGTTGTCCTTGTTGTTCTTGTTGTTCTTGTTGATCTTGTTGTTCTTGTTGTTCTTGTTGTTCTTGTTGTTCTTGTTGCTCTTGTTGCTCTTGTTGCTCTTATTGCTCTTGTTGCACTTGTTGCTGTTGTTGTTCTTGTTGTTCTGGTTGTTGATGTTCTTGTTGTTCACGTTGTTGTTGTTCTTGATGTTCTCGTTGTTCTTGTTGATCTTGTTGTTCTTGTTGTTCTTGGTGTTCTTGTTGTTCTTGTTGTTCTAATTGTTGTTGTTGTTGTTCTTGTTGTTCTTGTTGTTCTTGTTGTTCTTGTTGTTCTTGTTGCTCTTGTTGCTCTTGTGGCTCTTGTTGCTCTTGTTGCTCTTGTTGCTCTTGTTGCTGTTGTTGCTGTTGTTGTTCTGGTTGTTGATGTTCTTGTTGTTTATGTTGTTGTTGTTCTTTTTGTTGTTGTTGTTGTTGTTGTTCTTGGTCTTGTTGTCCTTGTTGTTCTTGATGTTCTTGTTGTTCTTGTTGTTCTTGGTGTTCTTGTTGTTCTTGTTGTTCTAGTTGTTGTTGTTGTTGTTGTTGTTGTTCTTGTTGTTGTTCTCGTTGTTCTCGTTGTTCTCGTTGTTCTCGTTGTTCTTGTTGTTCTTTTTGTTCTTGTTGTTCTTGTTGTCCTTGTTGTTGTTGTTGCTGTTGTTGTTCTTGCTGTTCATGTTGTTGTTGTTCTGGTTGATGTTGTTGTTCTTGTTCTTGTTTTTCTTGTTGATCATGTTGTTCTTGTTGTTCTTGTTGTTCTTGTTGCTCTTGTTGCTCTTGTTGTTCTTGTTGTTCTTCTTGTTCTTGTTATTCTTTTTGTCCTTGTTGTTCTTGCTGTTGTTGTTCCCGTTGTTCTTGTTGTTGTTGTTCTTGTTGTTCTTGTTGTTCTTGTTGTTGCTCTTGCTGTTCTTGTTGTTCTTGTTGTTGTTATTGTTGTTGTTGTCCTTGTTGTTCTTGTTGATCTTGTTGTTCTTGTTGCTGTTGTTGCTCTTGTGGCTCTTGTTGCTCTTGTTGCTCTTGTTGCTCTTGTTGCTGTTGTTGCTGTTGTTGTTCTGGTTGTTGATGTTCTTGTTGTTTATGTTGTTGTTGTTCTTTTTGTTGTTGTTGTTGTTGTTGTTGCTCTTGGTCTTGTTGTTCTTGTTGTTCTTGATGTTCTTGTTGTTCTTGTTGCTCTTGTTGCTCTTGTTGCTCTTGTTGCTCTTGTTGCTCTTGTTGCTCTTGTTGCTGTTGTTGTTCTGGTTGTTGATGTTCTTGTTGTTCATGTTGTTGTTGTTCTTTTTGTTCTTGTTGTTGTTGTTGTTCTTGGTCTTGTTGTTCTTGTTGTTCTTGATGTTCTTGTTGTTCTTGTTGTTCTTGTTGTTCTTGTTGTTCTTGGTGTTCTTGTTGCTCTTGTTGCTCTTGTTGCTGTTGTTGCACTTGTTGCTGTTGTTGTTCTTGTTGTTCTGGTTGTTGATGTTCTTGTCGTTCATGTTGTTGTTGTTCTCGATGTTCTTGTTGTTCTTGTTGATCTTGTTGTTCTTGTTGTTCTTGGTGTTCTTGTTGTTCTTGTTGTTGTTGTTGTTGTTGTTCTTGTTGTACTTGTTGTTCTTGGTGTTCTTGTTGTTCTTGTTGTTCTTGTTGTTCTAGTTGTTGTTGTTGTTGTTGTTCTTGTTGTTCTTGTTGTTCTTGTTGCTCTTGTTGCTCTTGTTGCTCTTGTTGCTCTTGTTGCTCTTGTTGCTCTTGTTGCTCTTGTTGCTGTTGTTGCTGTTGTTGTTCTGGTTGTTGATGTTCTTGTTGTTTATGTTGTTGTTGTTCTTTTTGTTCTTGTTGTTGTTGTTGTTGTTGTTCTTGGTCTTGTTGTTCTTGTTGTTCTTGATGTTCTTGTTGTTCTTGTTGTTCTTGTTGTTCTTGGTGTTCTTGTTGTTCATGTTGTTCTTGTTGTTCTTGTTGTTCTTGTTGTTCTTGTTGTTGTTCTCGTTGATCTCGTTGTTCTCGTTGTTCTCGTTGTTCTTGTTGTTCTTTTTGTTCTTGTTGTTCTTGTTGTCCTTGTTGTTGTTGTTGCTGTTGTTGTTCTTGTTGTTCATGTTGTTGTTGTTCTGGTTGATGTTGTTGTTGTTGTTCTGGTTGATGTTGTCGTTCTTGTTCTTGTTTTTCTTGTTGTTCTTGTTGTTCTTGTTGTTCTTGTTGTTCTTGTTGCTCTTGTTGTTCTTGTTGTTCTTCTTGTTCTTGTTATTCTTTTTGTCCTTGTTGTTCTTGCTGTTGTTGTTCCCGTTGTTCTTGTTGTTGTTGTTCTTGTTCTTGCTGTTCATGTTGTTGTGGTTCTGGTAGATGTTGTTGTTCTTGTTCTTGTTGTTCTTGTTGCTCTTGTTGTTCTTGTTGTTCTTGTTGTTCTTGCTGTTGTCGTTCCTGTTGTTCTTGTTGTTGTTGTTGTTGTTCTTGCTGTTCTTGTTCTTGTTGCTCTTGTTGTTCCTGTTGTTCTTGTTGTTCTTGTTGTTCTTGTCGTTCCTGTTGTTCTTGTTGTTCTTGTTGTTCTTGTTGTTCTTGTTGTTCTTGTTGTTCTTGTTGTTGTTGTTGTTCTTGTTGTTGTTCGTGTTGTTCTTGTTGTTGTTCTTGTTTTTGTTGTTCTTGTTGTTGTTGTTTTTCCTGTTCTTGTTCTTGTTGTTCTTGTTGTTCTTGTTGTTCTTGTTGTTCTTGTTGTTCTTGCTGTTCTTTCTGTTCATGTTGTTCTTGTTGTTCTTGTTGTTCTTGTTGTTCTTGTTGTTCTTGTTGTTCTTGTTGTTCTTGTTGTTCTTGTTGCTCTTGTTGTTCTTGTTGCTCTTGTTGTTCTTGTTGCTCTTGTTGCTTTTGTTGCTCTTGTTGCTGTTGTTGTTCTTGTTGTTCTGGTTGTTGATGTTCTTGTTGTTCATGTTGTTGTTGATCTTGTTGTTCTTGTTGTTCTTGGTGTTCTTGTTGTTCTTGTTGTTCTAGTTGTTGTTGTTGTTGTTGTTGTTCTTGTTGTTCTTGTTGCTCTTGTTGCTCTTGTTGCTCTTGTTGCTCTTGTTGCTCTTGTTGCTCTTGTTGCTCTTGTTGCTCTTGTTGCTCTTGTTGCTCTTGTTGCTCTTGTTGCTCTTGTTGCTGTTGTTGCTGTTGTTGTTCTGGTTGTTGATGTTGTTGTTGTTCTTTTTGTTCTTGTTGTTGTTGTTGTTGTTGTTGTTCTTCGTCTTGTTGTTCTTGTTGTTCTTGATGTTCTTGTTGTTCTTGTTGTTCTTGTTGTTCTTGTTGTTCTTGGTGTTCTTGTTGTTCATGTTGTTCTTGTTGTTCTTGTTGTTCTTGTTGTTCTTGTTGTTCTTGTTGTTCTTGTTGTTGTTCTCGTTGATCTCGTTGTTCTCGTTGTTCTCGTTGTTCTCGTTGTTCTCGTTGTTCTTGTTGTTCTTTTTGTTCTTGTTGTTCTTGTTGTCCTTGTTGTTGTTGTTGCTGTTGTTGTTCTTGTTGTTCATGTTGTTGTTGTTCTGGTTGATGTTGTTGTTGTTGTTCTGGTTGATGTTGTTGTTCTTGTTCTTGTTTTTCTTGTTGTTCTTGTTGTTCTTGTTGTTCTTGTTGTTCTTGTTGCTCTTGTTGCTCTTGTTGTTCTTGTTGTTCTTCTTGTTCTTGTTATTCTTTTTGTCCTTGTTGTTCTTGCTGTTGTTGTTCCCGTTGTTCTTGTTGTTGTTGTTCTTGTTGTTGTTGTTCTTGTTCTTGCTGTTCATGTTGTTGTGGTTCTGGTAGATGTTGTTGTTCTTGTTCTTGTTGTTCTTGTTGCTCTTGTTGTTCTTGTTGTTCTTGTTGTTCTTGTTGTTCTTGTTGTTCTTGCTGTTGTTGTTCCTGTTGTTCTTGTTGTTGTTGTTGTTCTTGCTGTTCTTGTTCTTGTTGCTCTTGTTGTTCCTGTTGTTCTTGTTGTTCTTGTTGTTCTTGTCGTTCCTGTTGTTCTTGTTGTTCCTGTTGTTCTTGTTGTTCTTGTTGTTCTTGTTGTTCTTGTTGTTCTTGTTGTTCTTGTTGTTCTTGTTGTTCTTGTTGTTCTTGTTGTTGTTCGTGTTGTTCTTGTTGTTGTTCTTGTTTTTGTTGTTTTTGTTGTTGTTGTTGTTCTTCCTGTTCTTGTTCTTGATGTTCTTGTTGTTCTTGTTGTTCTTGTTGTTCTTGTTGTTCTTGCTGTTCTTTCTGTTCATGTTGTTCTTGTTGTTCTTGTTGTTGTTGTTGTTGTCCTTGTTGTTCTTGTTGTTCTTGTTGTTCTTGTTGTTCTTGTTGTTCTTGTTGTTCTTGTTGTTCTTGTTGTTCTTGCTGTTCTTGTTGTAGTTGTAGTTGTTGTCCTTGTTATTGTTGTAGTTCTTGTTGTTCTTGTTGTTCTTGTTGTTCTTGTTGTTCTTGTTGTTCTTGTTGTTCTTGTTGTTCTTGTTGTTCTTGTTGTTTTTGTTGATCTTGTTGTTCTTATTGTTCTTGTTGTTCTTGTTGTTCTTCTTGCTGTTCTGGTTGTCCTTGTTGTTCTTGTTATTCTTGTTGTTCTCGTTGTTCTCGTTGTTCTCGTTGTTCTCGTTGCTCTCGTTGTTCTTGTTGTTCTTGTTGTTCTTGTTGTTCTTGTTGTTCTTGTTGTTCTTGTTGTTCTTGTTGTTCTTGTTGTTCTTGTTGTTCTTGTTGTTCTTGTAGTTCTTGTTGATCTTGTTGTTCTTGTTGTTCTTGTTGTTCTTGTTGTTCTTGTTGTTCTTGTTGTTCTTGTTGTTCTTGTTGTTCTTGTTGTTCTTGTTGTTCTTGTTGTTCTTGTCGATCTTGTTGTTCTTGTTGTTCTTGTTGTTAATGTTGTTCTTGTCGTTCTTCTTGTTGTTGTTCTAGTTGTCCTTGTTGTTGTTGTTCTGGTTGTTCTTGTTGTTCTTGTTGTTCTTGTTGTTCTTGTTGTTCCGGTTGTTCTTGTTGTTCTTGTTCTTGTTGTTCTTGCTGTTCATGTTGTCTTGTTGTCCTTGTTGTTCTAGTTGTTCTTGTTGTTCTTGTTGTTCTTGTTGTTCTTGTTGTTCTTGTTGTTGTTCTTGTTGTTGTTGTTGTTCTTATTTTTGTTGTCGTTGTTGTTGTTTTTCTTGCTGTTCTTGTTCTTGTTGTTCTTGTTGGTCTTGCAGGTCATGTTGCTCTTGTTGTTCTTGTTGTTCTTGTTGTTCTTGCTGTTCTTGTTGTTCTTGTTGTTCTTGTTGCTCTTGTTGCTCTTGTTGTTCTTGTTGTTCTTCTTGTTCTTCTTGTTCTTCTTGTTCTTCTTGTTCTTCTTGTTCTTGTTGTTCTTGTTGTTGTTATTGTTGTTGTTGTTCTTGTTGTTCTTGTTGTTCTTGTTGTTCCTGTTGTACTTGTTGTTCTTGTTGTTCTTGTTGTTCTTGTTGTTCTTGTTGTTCTTGTTGTTCTTGTTGTTCTTGTTGTTCTTGTTTTTCTTGTTGTTCATGTTGCTGTTGTTCTTGTTGATCTTGTTGTACTTGTTCTTGTTGTTCTTGTTGATCTTGTTGTACTTGTTCTTGTTGATCTTGTTGTTGTTCTTGTTGTTCTTGTTGTTCTTATTGTTCTTGTTGTTCTTGTTGTTAATGTTGTTCTTGTTGTTCTTCTTGTTGTTGTTCTAGTTGTCCTTGTTGTTGTTGTTCTGGTTGTTCTTGTTGTTCTTGTTGTTCCGGTTGTTCTTGTTGTTCTTGTTCTTGTTGTTCTTGCTATTCATGTTGTCTTGTTGTCCTTGTTGTTCTAGTTGTTCTTGTTGTTCTTGTTGTTCTTGTTGTACTTGTTGTTGTTGTGCTAGTTGTTCTTGTTGTTGTTGTTCTGGTTGTTCTTGTTGTTCTTGTTGTTCCGGTTGTTCATGTTGTTGTTCTTGTTGTTGTTCTTGTTGTTGTTGTTGTTCTTATTTTTGTTGTCGTTGTTGTTGTTGTTCTTGTTGTTCTTGCAGGTCATGTTGTTCTTGTTGTTCTTGTTGTTCTTGCTGTGCTTGTTGTTCTTGTTGTTCTTGTTGTTCTTGTTGTTCTTGTTGTTCTTGTTGCTCTTGTTGTTCTTCTTGTTCTTCTTGTTCTTCTTGTTCTTGTTGTTCTTGTTGTTGTTATTGTTGTTGTTGTTCTTGTTGTTCTTGTTGTTCTTGTTGTTCCTGTTGTTCTTGTTGTTCTTGTTGTTCTTGTTGTTCTTGTTGTTCTTGTTGTCCTTGTTGTTCTTGTTGTTGCTCTTGCTGTTCTTGTTGTTCTTGTTGTTGTTATTGTTCTTGTTGTTCTTATTGTTCTTGTTGTTCTTGTTGTTCTTGTTGTTCTTGTTGTTCTTGTTGTTCTTGTTGTTGTTCTTGTTGTTGTTGTCCTTGTTGTTCTTGTTGTTGTTGTCCTTGTTGTTCTTGTTGATCTTGTTGTTCTTGTTGCTCTTGTTGCTCTTGTTGTTCTTGTTGTTGATCTTGTTGTTCTTGTTTTTGTTGTTCTTGATGTTGTTGTTCTTGTCGTTGTGGTTCTTGTTGTTCCTGTTGTTGTTGTTGTTCTTGTGGTTCTTGTTGTTGTTGTTCATGTGGTTCTTGTTGTTGTTGCTCTTGGTGTTCTTGTTCTTGTTGTCCTTGTTGTTCTTTCTGTTCTTGTTGTTGTTGTTGTTGTTGTTGTTGTTGTTGTCCTTGCCGTTCTACTTGTTCTTGTTGTTCTTGTTGTTCTTGTTGCTCTTGTTGCTCTTGTTGATCTCGTTGTCATTTTTGTTCTTGTCGTTCTTGTTGCTCTTGTTGCTTTTGTTGCTCTTGTTGCTGTTGTTGTTCTTGTTGCTCATGTTGTTGTTGTTCTTGTTGTTCTTGTTGTTCTTGTTGTTCTTGTTGTTCTTGTTGTTCTTATTGTTCTTGTTGTTCTTGTTGTTAATGTTGTTCTTGTTGTTCTTCTTGTTGTTGTTCTAGTTGTCCTTGTTGTTGTTGTTCTGGTTGTTCTTGTTGTTCTTGTTGTTCCGGTTGTTCTTGTTGTTCTTGTTCTTGTTGTTCTTGCTATTCATGTTGTCTTGTTGTCCTTGTTGTTCTAGTTGTTCTTGTTGTTCTTGTTGTTCTTGTTGTACTTGTTGTTGTTGTGCTAGTTGTTCTTGTTGTTGTTGTTCTGGTTGTTCTTGTTGTTCTTGTTGTTCCGGCTGTTCATGTTGTTGTTCTTGTTGTTGTTCTTGTTGTTGTTGTTGTTCTTATTTTTGTTGTCGTTGTTGTTGTTGTTCTTGTTGTTCTTGCAGGTCATGTTGTTCTTGTTGTTCTTGTTGTTCTTGCTGTTCTTGTTGTTCTTGTTGTTCTTGTTGTTCTTGTTGTTCTTGTTGCTCTTGTTGTTCTTGTTGTTCTTCTTGTTCTTCTTGTTCTTGTTGTTCTTGTTGTTGTTATTGTTGTTGTTGTTCTTGTTGTTCTTGTTGTTCTTGTTGTTCCTGTTGTTCTTGTTGTTCTTGTTGTTCTTGTTGTTCTTGTTGTTCTTGTTGTTCTTGTTGTTGCTCTTGCTGTTCTTGTTGTTCTTGTTGTTGTTATTGTTCTTGTTGTTCTTATTGTTCTTGTTGTTCTTGTTGTTCTTGTTGTTCTTGTTGTTCTTGTTGTTGTTCTTGTTGTTGTTGTCCTTGTTGTTCTTGTTGTTGTTGTCCTTGTTGTTCTTGTTGATCTTGTTGTTCTTGTTGCTCTTGTTGCTCTTGTTGTTCTTGTTGTTGATCTTGTTGTTCTTGTTTTTGTTGTTCTTGATGTTGTTGTTCTTGTCGTTGTGGTTCTTGTTGTTCCTGTTGTTGTTGTTGTTCTTGTGGTTCTTGTTGTTGTTGTTCATGTGGTTCTTGTTGTTGTTGCTCTTGGTGTTCTTGTTCTTGTTGTCCTTGTTGTTCTTTCTGTTCTTGTTGTTGTTGTTGTTGTTGTTGTTGTCCTTGCCGTTCTACTTGTTCTTGTTGTTCTTGTTGTTCTTGTTGCTCTTGATGCTCTTGTTGATCTCGTTGTCATTTTTGTTCTTGTCGTTCTTGTTGCTCTTGTTGCTTTTGTTGCTCTTGTTGCTGTTGTTGTTCTTGTTGCTCATGTTGTTGTTGTTCTTGTTGTTCTTGTTGTTCTTGTTGTTCTTGTTGTTCTTGTTGTTCTTGTTGTTCTTGTTGTTCTTGTTGTTCTTGTTGTTCTTGTTGTTCTTGTTGTTCTTGTTGTTCTTGTTGTTCTTGTTGTTCTTGTTGTCCTTGTTGTTCTTGTTGTTCTTGTTGTTCTTGTTGTTCTTGTTGTTCTTGTTGTTCTTGTTGTTCTTGTTGTTCTTGTTGTTCTTGTTGTTCTTGTTGTTCTTGTTGTTCTTGTTGTTCTTGTTGTTCTTGTTGTTCTTATTGTTCTTGTTGTACTTGTTGTTGTTGTGCTAGTTGTTCTTGTTGTTGTTGTTCTGGTTGTTCTTGTTGTTCTTGTTGTTCCGGCTGTTCATGTTGTTGTTCTTGTTGTTGTTCTTGTTGTTGTTGTTGTTCTTATTTTTGTTGTCGTTGTTGTTGTTGTTCTTGTTGTTCTTGCAGGTCATGTTGTTCTTGTTGTTCTTGTTGTTCTTGCTGTTCTTGTTGTTCTTGTTGTTCTTGTTGTTCTTGTTGTTCTTGTTGCTCTTGTTGTTCTTGTTGTTCTTCTTGTTCTTCTTGTTCTTGTTGTTCTTGTTGTTGTTATTGTTGTTGTTGTTCTTGTTGTTCTTGTTGTTCTTGTTGTTCCTGTTGTTCTTGTTGTTCTTGTTGTTCTTGTTGTTCTTGTTGTTCTTGTTGTTCTTGTTGTTCTTGTTGTTGCTCTTGCTGTTCTTGTTGTTCTTGTTGTTGTTATTGTTCTTGTTGTTCTTATTGTTCTTGTTGTTCTTGTTGTTCTTGTTGTTCTTGTTGTTCTTGTTGTTGTTCTTGTTGTTGTTGTCCTTGTTGTTCTTGTTGTTGTTGTCCTTGTTGTTCTTGTTGATCTTGTTGTTCTTGTTGCTCTTGTTGCTCTTGTTGTTCTTGTTGTTGATCTTGTTGTTCTTGTTTTTGTTGTTCTTGATGTTGTTGTTCTTGTCGTTGTGGTTCTTGTTGTTCCTGTTGTTGTTGTTGTTCTTGTGGTTCTTGTTGTTGTTGTTCATGTGGTTCTTGTTGTTGTTGCTCTTGGTGTTCTTGTTCTTGTTGTCCTTGTTGTTCTTTCTGTTCTTGTTGTTGTTGTTGTTGTTGTTGTTGTCCTTGCCGTTCTACTTGTTCTTGTTGTTCTTGTTGTTCTTGTTGCTCTTGTTGCTCTTGTTGATCTCGTTGTCATTTTTGTTCTTGTCGTTCTTGTTGCTCTTGTTGCTTTTGTTGCTCTTGTTGCTGTTGTTGTTCTTGTTGCTCATGTTGTTGTTGTTCTTGTTGTTCTTGTTGTTCTTGTTGTTCTTGTTGTTCTTGTTGTTCTTGTTGTTCTTGTTGTTCTTGTTGTTCTTGTTGTTCTTGTTGTTCTTGTTGTTCTTGTTGTTCTTGTTGTTCTTGTTGTTCTTGTTGTTCTTGTTGTTCTTGTTGTTCTTGTTGTTCTTGTTGTTCTTGTTGTTCTTGTTGTTCTTGTTGTTCTTGTTGTTCTTGTTGTTCTTGTTGTTCTTGTTGTTCTTGTTGTTCTTGTTGTTCTTGTTGTTCTTGTTGTTCTTGTTGTTCTTATTGTTCTTGTTGTTCTTATTGTTCTTGTTGTTCTTGTTGTTCTTGTTGTTCTTGTTGTTCTTGTTGTTCTTGTTGTTCTTGTTGTTCTTGTTGTTCTTGTTGTTCTTGTTGTTCTTGTTGTTCTTGTTGTTCTTCTTGTTTTTGTTCTAGTTGTCCTTGTTGTTGTTGTTGTCCTTGTTGTTCTTGTTGTTGTTGTCCTTGTTGTTCTTGTTGTGCTTGTTGTTCTTGTTGATCTTGTTGTTCTTGTTGCTCTTGTTGCTCTTGTTGTTCTTGTTGCTCTTGTTGTTCTTGTTGTTCTTGTTTTTGTTGTTCTTGTTGTTGTTGTTCTTGTTGTTCTTGTTTTTGTTGTTCTTGTTGTTGTTGTTCTTGTCGTTGTGGTTCTTGTTGTTCCTGTTGTTGTTGTTGTTCTTGTTGTAGTTGTAGTTGTTGTCCTTGTTATTGTTGTAGTTCTTGTTGTTCTTGTTGTTCTTGTTGTTCTTGTTGTTCTTGTTGTTCTTGTTGTTCTTGTTGTTCTTGTTGTTCTTGTTGTTCTTGTTGTTCTTGTTGTTCTTGTTGTTCTTGTTGTTCTTGTTGTTCTTCTTGTTCTTCTTGTTGTTGTTCTAGTTGTCCTTGTTGTTGTTGTCCTCGTTGTTCATGATGTTCTTGTTGTCCTTGTTGTTCTTCTTGTTGTTGTCCTTGTTGTTCTTGTTGTGCTTGTTGTTCTTGTTGATCTTGTTGTTCTTGTTGCTCTTGTTGCTCTTGTTGTTCTTGTTGCTCTTGTTGTTCTTGTTGTTGTTCTTGTTGTTCTTGTTTTTGTTGTTCTTGTTGTTGTTGTTCTTGTCGTTGTGGTTCTTGTTGTTCCTGTTGTTGTTGTTGTTCTTGTTGTTCTTGTTGTTGTTGTTCATGTGGTTCTTGTTGTTGTTGCTCTTGCTGTTCTTGTTCTTGTTGTCCTTGTTGTTCTTTCTGCTCTTGTTGTTCTTGTTGTTGTTGTTGTTCTTGCTGTTCTTGTTGTAGTTGTTGTTTTTGTTGATCTTGTTGTTCTTGTTGTTCTTGTTGTTGTTCTTGTTGTTGTTGTTGTTCTTGCTGTTCTTGTTGTAGTTGTAGTTGTTGTCCTTGTTATTGTTGTAGTTCTTGTTGTTCTTGTTGTTCATGTTCTTGTTGTTCTTGTTGTTCCGGTTGTTCTTGTTGCTCTTGTTGTTCTTGTTGCTCTAGTTGTTCTTGTTGTTCTTGTTGTTCTTCTTGATCTTGTTGTTCTTGTTTTTGTTATTGTTGTTGTTGTTCTTGTTGTTCTTGTTGTTCTTGTTGTTCTTGTTGTTCTTGTTGTTCTTGTTGTTCTTGTTGT
>NW_027476104.1:270000-312500 GCF_051020955.1 Megalopta genalis
TGTTCTTGTTGTTCTTGTTGTTCCGGTTGTTCATGTTGTTGTTCTTGTTGTTGTTGTTGTTCTTATTTTTGTTGTCGTTGTTGTTGTTTTTCTTGCTGTTCTTGTTCTTGTTGATCTTGTTGGTCTTGCAGGTCATGTTGCTCTTGTTGTTCTTGTTGTTCTTGTTGTTCTTGCTGTTCTTGTTGTTCTTGTTGTTCTTGTTGCTCTTGTTGCTCTTGTTGTTCTTGTTGTCCTTGTTGTTCTTGTTGTTCTTGTTGTTCTTGCTGTTCTTGTTGTTCTTGTTGTTCTTATTGTTCTTGTTGTTCTTGTTGTTCTTGTTGTTCTTGTTGTTCTTGTTGTTCTTGTTGTTCTTGTTGTTCTTGTTGTTCTTGTTGTTCTTGTTGTTCTTGTTGTTCTTGTTGTTCTTGTTGTTCTTGTTGTTCTTGTTGTTCTTGTTGTTCTTGTTGTTCTTGTTGTTCTTGTTGTTCTTCTTGTTTTTGTTCTAGTTGTCCTTGTTGTTGTTGTTGTCCTTGTTGTTCTTGTTGTTGTTGTCCTTGTTGTTCTTGTTGTGCTTGTTGTTCTTGTTGATCTTGTTGTTCTTGTTGCTCTTGTTGCTCTTGTTGTTCTTGTTGCTCTTGTTGTTCTTGTTGTTCTTGTTTTTGTTGTTCTTGTTGTTGTTGTTCTTGTTGTTGTTGTTTATGTTGTTCTTGTTGTTGTTGTTCTTGTCGTTGTGGTTCTTGTTGTTCCTGTTGTTGTTGTTGTTCTTGTTGTTCTTGTTGTTCTTGTTGTTCTTGTTGTTCTTGTTGTTCTTGTTGTTCTTGTTGTTCTTGTTGTTCTTGTTGTTCTTGTTGTTCTTGTTGTTCTTGTTGATCTTGTTGTTCTTGTTGTTCTTGTTGTTAATGTTGTTCTTGTTGTTCTTCTTGTTGTTGTTCTGGTTGTTCTTGTTGTTCTTGTTGTTCTTGTTGTTCCGGTTGTTCTTGTTGTCCTTGTTCTTGTTGTTCTTGCTGTTCATGTTGTCTTGTTGTCCTTGTTGTTCTAGTTGTTCTTATTGTTCTTGTTGTTCTTGTTGTTGTTGTGCTAGTTGTTCTTGTTGTTGTTGTTCTGGTTGTTCTTGTTGTTCTTGTTGTTCCGGTTGTTCATGTTGTTGTTCTTGTTGTTGTTGTTGTTCTTGTTTTTGTTGTCGTTGTTGTTGTTTTTCTTGCTGTTCTTGTTCTTGTTGTTCTTGTTGTTCTTGCTGGTCATGTTGTTCTTGTTGTTCTTGTTGTTCTTGTTGTTCTTGTTGTTCTTGTTGTTCTTGTTGCTCTTGTTGTTCTTGTTGTTCTTCTTGTTCTTCTTGTTCTTCTTGTTCTTGTTGTTCTTGTTGTTGTTATTGTTGTTGTTGTTCTTGTTGTTCTTGTTGTTCTTGTTGTTCCTGTTGTTCTTGTTGTTCTTGTTGTTCTTGTTGTTCTTGTTGTTCTTGTTGTTCTTGTTGTTCTTGTTGTTCTTGTTGTTCTTGTTGTTCTTGTTGTTCTTGTTGTTCTTGTTGTTCTTGTTGCTCTTGTTGCTCTTGTTGCTCTTGTTGCTGTTGTTGTTCTTGTTGTTCTTGGTGTTCTTGTTGTTCATGTTGTTGTTGTTCTTGATGTTCTTGTTGTTCTTGTTGTTCTTGTTGTTCTTGTTGTTCTTGTTGTTCTTGTTGTTCTTGTTGTTCTTGTTGCTCTTGTTGTTCATGCTGTTCTTGTTGTTCTTGTTGTTCTTGTTGTTCTTGTTGTTCTTGTTGCTCTTGTTGTTCTTGTTGTTCTTGTTTTTCTTGTTGTTCATGTTGCTGTTGTTCTTGTTGATCTTGTTGTACTTGTTCTTGTTGTTCTTGTTGATCTTGTTGTACTTGTTCTTGTTGATCTTGTTGTTGTTCTTGTTGTTCTTGTTGTTCTTATTGTTCTTGTTGTTCTTGTTGTTCTTGTTGCTCTCGTCGTTGTTGTTCCCGTTGTTCTTGTTCTTGTTGTTCTTGTTCTTGTTGTTGTTGTTGTTGTTGTTGTTGTTGTTGTCGTTGTTGTTGTTGTTGTTCTTGTTGTTCTTGTTGTTCTTGTTGTTCTTGTTGTTCTTGTTGTTCTTGTTGTTCTTGTTGTTCTTGTTGTCGTTGTTGTTGTTGTTGTTGTTGTTGTTGTTCTTGTTGTTCTTGTTGTTCTTGTTGTTCTTGTTGTTCTTGTTGTTCTTGTTGCTCTTGTTGTTCTTGTTGTTCTTGTTGTTCTTGTTGTTCTTGTTGTTCTTGTTGTTCTTGTTGTTCTTGTTGTTCTTGTTGTTCTTGTTGTTCTTGTTGTTCATGTTGTTCTTGTTGTTCTTGTTGTTCTTGTTGTTCTTGTTGTTCTTGTTGTTTTTGCTGTTCATGTTGTTCTTGTTGTTCTTCTTGTTGTTGTTCTAGTTGTCCTTGTTGCTGTTGTTGTCCTTGTTGTTCTTGTTGTTGTTGTCCTTGTTGTTCTTGTTGTGCTTGTTGTTCTTGTTGATCTTGTTGTTCTTGTTGCTCTTGTTGCTCTAGTTGTTCTTGTTGCTCTTGTTGTTCTTGTTGCTCTTGTTGTTCTTGTTGTTGTTCTTGTTGTTCTTGTTTTTGTTGTTCTTGTTGTTGTTGTTCTTGTCGTTGTGGTTCTTGTTGTTCCTGTTGTTGTTGTTGTTCTTGTTGTAGTTGTAGTTGTTGTCCTTGTCATTGTTGTAGTTCTTGTTGTTCTTGTTGTTCTTGTTGTTCTTGTTGTTCTTGTTGTTCTTGTTGTTCTTGTTGTTCTTGTTGTTCTTGTTGTTCTTGTTGTTCTTGTTGTTCTTGTTGTTCTTGTTGTTCTTGTTGTTCTTGTTGTTCTTGTTGTTTTTGTTGATCTTGTTGTTCTTGTTGTTCTTGTTGTTCTTGTTGTTCTTCTTGCTGTTCTGGTTGTTCTTCTTGCTGTTCTGGTTGTTCTTGTTGTTCTCGTTGTTCTCGTTGTTCTCGTTGTTCTCGTTGTTCTCGTTGTTCTCGTTGTTCTCGTTCTTCTCGTTGTTCTCGTTGTTCTTGTTGTTCTTGTTGTTCTCGTTGTTCTTGTTGTTCTTGTTGTTCTTGTTGTTGTTGTTGTTCTTGTTGTTCTTGTTGTTCTTGTTGTTCTTGTTGTTCTTGTTGTTCTTCTTGTTGTTGTTCTAGTTGTCCTTGTTGTTGTTGTTCTCGTTGTTCTCGTTCTCGTTGTTCTTGTTGTTCTTGTTGTTCTCGTTGTTCTCGTTCTCGTTGTTCTTGTTGTTCTTGTTGTTCTTGTTGTTCTTGTTGTTCTTGTTGTTCTTGTTGTTCTTGTTGTTCTTGTTGTTCTTATTGTTCTTGTTGTTCATGTTGTTCTTGTTGTCCTTCTTGTTGTTGTTCTAGTTGTCCTTGTTGTTGTTGTTCTCGCTGTTCTCGTTGTTCTCGTTGTTCTCGTTGTTCTCGTTGTTCTCGTTGTTCATGTTGTTCTTGTTGTTCTTGTTGTTCTTCTTGTTGTTGTTCTAGTTGTCCTTGTTGTTGTTGTTCTTGTTGTTCTTGTTGTTCTTGTTGTTCTTGTTGTTCTTGTTGTTCTTGTTGTTCTTGTTGTTCTTGTTGTTCTTGTTGTTCTTGTTGTTCTTGTTGTTCTTGTTGTTCTTGTTGTTCTTGTTGTTCTTGTTGTTCTTGTTGTTCTTGTTGTTCTTGTTGTTCTTGTTGTTCTTGTTGTTCTTGTTGTTCTTGTTGTTCTTGTTGTTCTTGTTGTTCTTGTTGTTCTTGTTGTTCTTGTTGTTCTTGTTGTTCTTGTTGTTCATGTTGTTCTTGTTGTTCTTCTTGTTGTTGTTCTAGTTGTCCTTGTTGTTGTTGTTCTGGTTGTTCTTGTTGTTCCGGTTGTTCTTGTTGTTCTTGTTGTTCTTGTTGTTCTTGCTGTTCATGTTGTCTTGTTGTCCTTGTTGTTCTAGTTGTTCTTGTTGTTCTTGTTGTTCTTGTTGTTGTTGTTCTAGTTGTTCTTGTTGTTGTTGTTCTGGTTGTTCTTGTTGTTCTTGTTGTTCCGGTTGTCCATGTTGTTGTTCTTGTTGTTGTTGTTGTTCTTATTTCTGTTGTTGTTTTTATTGTTTTTCTTGCTGTTCTTGTTCTTGTTATTCTTGTTGTTCTTGTTGCTCTTGTTGATCTTGTTGTTCTTGTTGTTCTTGTCGTTCTTGTTGCTCTTGTTGCTTTTGTTGCTCTTGTTGCTGTTGTTGTTCTTGTTGTTCTGGTTGTTGATGTTCTTCTTGTTCATGTTGTTGTTGATCTTGTTGTTCTTGTTGTTCTTGTTGTTCTTGGTGTCCTTGTTGTTCTTGTTGTTCTGGTTGATGTTGTTGTTCTTGTTCTTGTTTTTCTTGTTGTTCTTGTTGTTCTTGTTATTCTTGTTGTTCTTGTTGCTCTTGTTGCTCTTGTTGCTCTTGTTGTTCTTGTTGTTCTTCTTGTTCTTGTTATTCTTTTTGTCCTTGTTGTACTTGCTGTTGTTGTTCCCGTTGTTCTTGTTGTTGTTCTTGTTGTTGTTGTTGTTGTTGTTCTTGTTCTTGCTGTTCATGTTGTTGTGGTTCTGGTAGATGTTGTCGTTCTTGTTCTTGTTGTTCTTGTTGCTCTTGTTGTTCTTGTTGTTCTTGTTGTTCTTGCTGTTGTTGTTCCTGTTGTTCTTGTTGTTGTTGTTGCTGTTCTTGCTGTTCTTGTTCTTGTTGCTCTTGTTGTTCTTGTTGTTTTTGTTGTTCTTGTTGTTCTTGTCGTTCCTGTTGTTCTTGTTGTTCTTGTTGTTCATGTTGTTCTTGTTGTTCTTGTTGTTCTTGTTGTTGTTGTTGTTCTTGTTGTTGTTCGTGTTGTTCTTGTTGTTGTTCTTGTTTTTGTTGTTCTTGTTCTTGTTGTTGTTCGTGTTGTTGTTGTTGTTGTTCTTGTTTTTGTTGTTCTTGTTGTTGTTGTTGTTCTTCCTGTTCTTGTTCTTGTTGTTCTTGTTGTTCTTGTTGTTCTTCTTGTTGTTGTTCTAGTTGTCCTTGTTGTTGTTGTTCTCGTTGTTCTCGTTGTTCTCGTTGTTCTCGTTGTTCTCGTTGTTCTCGTTGCTCTTGTTGCTCTTGTTGCTCTTGTTGCTCTTGTTGCTCTTGTTGCTCTTGTTGCTCTTGTTGCTCTTGTTGTTCTTGTTGTTCTTGGTGTTCTTGTTGTTCATGTTGTTGTTGTTCTTGATGTTCTTGTTGTTCTTGTTGTTCTTGTTGTTCTTGTTGTTCTTGTTGTTCTTGTTGTTCTTGTTGTTCATGCTGTTCTTGTTGTTCTTGTTGTTCTTGTTGTTCTTGTTGCTCTTGTTGTTCTTGTTGTTCTTGTTGTTCTTGTTGTTCTTGTTGTTCTTGTTGTTTTTGCTGTTCATGTTGTTCTTGTTGTTCTTCTTGTTGTTGTTCTAGTTGTCCTTGTTGTTGTTGTTGTCCTTGTTGTTCTTGTTGTTGTTGTCCTTGTTGTTCTTGTTGTGCTTGTTGTTCTTGTTGATCTTGTTGTTCTTGTTGCTCTTGTTGCTCTAGTTGTTCTTGTTGCTCTTGTTGTTCTTGTTGCTCTTGTTGTTCTTGTTGTTGTTCTTGTTGTTCTTGTTTTTGTTGTTCTTGTTTTTGTTGTTCTTGTTGTTGTTGTTCTTGTCGTTGTGGTTCTTGTTGTTCCTGTTGTTGTTGTTGTTCTTGTTGTAGTTGTAGTTGTTGTCCTTGTTATTGTTGTAGTTCTTGTTGTTCTTGTTGTTCTTGTTGTTCTTGTTGTTCTTGTTGTTCTTGTTGTTCTTGTTGTTCTTGTTGTTCTTGTTGTTCTTGTTGTTCTTGTTGTTCTTGTTGTTCTTGTTGTTCTTGTTGTTTTTGTTGATCTTGTTGTTCTTGTTGTTCTTGTTATTCTTGTTGTTCTTCTTGCTGTTCTGGTAGTTCTTCTTGCTGTTCTGGTTGTTCTTGTTGTTCTCGTTGTTCTCGTTGTTCTCGTTGTTCTCGTTGTTCTCGTTGTTCTCGTTGTTCTCGTTGTTCTTGTTGTTCTTGTTGTTCTCGTTGTTCTTGTTGTTCTTGTTGTTCTTGTTGTTCTCGTTGTTCTCGTTGTTCATGTTGTTCTTGTTGTTCTTCTTGTTGTTGTTCTTGTTGTCCTTGTTGTTCTTGTTGTTCTTGTTGTTCTTGTTGTTCTTGTTGTTCTTGTTGTTCTTATTGTTCTTGTTGTTCTTGTTGTTCTTGTTGTTCTTGTTGTTCTTGTTGTTCTTGTTGTTCTTGTTGTTCTTGTTGTTCTTCTTGTTTTTGTTCTAGTTGTCCTTGTTGTTGTTGTTGTCCTTGTTGTTCTTGTTGTTGTTGTCCTTGTTGTTCTTGTTGTGCTTGTTGTTCTTGTTGATCTTGTTGTTCTTGTTGCTCTTGTTGCTCTTGTTGTTCTTGTTGCTCTTGTTGTTCTTGTTGTTCTTGTTTTTGTTGTTCTTGTTGTTGTTGTTCTTGTTGTTCTTGTTTTTGTTGTTCTTGTTGTTGTTGTTCTTGTCGTTGTGGTTCTTGTTGTTCCTGTTGTTGTTGTTGTTCTTGTTGTAGTTGTAGTTGTTGTCCTTGTTATTGTTGTAGTTCTTGTTGTTCTTGTTGTTCTTGTTGTTCTTGTTGTTCTTGTTGTTCTTGTTGTTCTTGTTGTTCTTGTTGTTCTTGTTGTTCTTGTTGTTCTTGTTGTTCTTGTTGTTCTTGTTGTTCTTGTTGTTCTTGTTGTTCTTGTTGTTCTTGTTGTTCTTCTTGTTCTTCTTGTTGTTGTTCTAGTTGTCCTTGTTGTTTTTGTTCTCGTTGTTCATGATGTTCTTGTTGTCCTTGTTGTTCTTCTTGTTGTTGTCCTTGTTGTTCTTGTTGTGCTTGTTGTTCTTGTTGATCTTGTTGTTCTTGTTGCTCTTGTTGCTCTTGTTGTTCTTGTTGCTCTTGTTGTTCTTGTTGTTGTTCTTGTTGTTCTTGTTTTTGTTGTTCTTGTTGTTGTTGTTCTTGTCGTTGTGGTTCTTGTTGTTCCTGTTGTTGTTGTTGTTCTTGTTGTTCTTGTTGTTGTTGTTCATGTGGTTCTTGTTGTTGTTGCTCTTGCTGTTCTTGTTCTTGTTGTTCTTGTTGTTCTTTCTGCTCTTGTCGTTCTTGTTGTTGTTGTTGCTCTTGCTGTTCTTGTTGTAGTTGTTGTTTTTGTTGATCTTGTTGTTCTTGTTGTTCTTGTTGTTGTTCTTGTTGTTGTTGTTGTTCTCGCTGTTCTTGTTGTAGTTGTAGTTGTTGTCCTTGTTATTGTTGTAGTTCTTGTTGTTCTTGTTGTTCATGTTCTTGTTGTTCTTGTTGTTCCGGTTGTTCTTGTTGCTCTTGTTGTTCTTGTTGCTCTAGTTGTTCTTGTTGTTCTTGTTGTTCTTCTTGATCTTGTTGTTCTTGTTTTTGTTATTGTTGTTGTTGTTCTTGTTGTTCTTGTTGTTCTTGTTGTTCTTGTTGTTCTTGTTGTTCTTGTTGTTCTTGTTGTTCTTGTTGTTCTTGTTGTTCTTGTTGTTCTTGTTGATCTTGTTGTTCTTGTTGTTCTTGTTGTTAATGTTGTTCTTGTTGTTCTTCTTGTTGTTGTTCTGGTTGTTCTTGTTGTTCTTGTTGTTCTTGTTGTTCCGGTTGTTCTTGTTGTCCTTGTTCTTGTTGTTCTTGCTGTTCATGTTGTCTTGTTGTCCTTGTTGTTCTAGTTGTTCTTATTGTTCTTGTTGTTCTTGTTGTTCTTGTTGTTGTTGTGCTAGTTGTTCTTGTTGTTGTTGTTCTGGTTGTTCTTGTTGTTCTTGTTGTTCCGGTTGTTCATGTTGTTGTTCTTGTTGTTGTTGTTGTTCTTATTTTTGTTGTCGTTGTTGTTGTTTTTCTTGCTGTTCTTGTTCTTGTTGTTCTTGTTGTTCTTGCTGGTCATGTTGTTCTTGTTGTTCTTGTTGTTCTTGTTGTTCTTGTTGTTCTTGTTGTTCTTGTTGTTCTTGTTGCTCTTGTTGTTCTTGTTGTTCTTCTTGTTCTTCTTGTTCTTGTTGTTCTTTTTGTTGTTATTGTTGTTGTTGTTCTTGTTGTTCTTGTTGTTCTTGTTGTTCCTGTTGTTCTTGTTGTTCTTGTTGTTCTTGTTGTTCTTGTTGTTCTTGTTGTTCTTGTTGTTCTTGTTGTTCTTGTTGTTCTTGTTGTTCTTGTTGTTCTTGTTGTTCTTGTTGTTCTTGTTGTTCTTGTTTTTCTTGTTGTTCATGTTGCTGTTGTTCTTGTTGATCTTGTTGTACTTGTTCTTGTTGTTCTTGTTGATCTTGTTGTACTTGTTCTTGTTGATCTTGTTGTTGTTCTTGTTGTTCTTGTTGTTCTTATTGTTCTTGTTGTTCATGTTGTTCTTGTTGTTCTTCTTGTTGTTGTTCTAGTTGTCCTTGTTGTTGTTGTTCTCGTTGTTCTCGTTGTTCTCGTTGTTCTCGTTGTTCTCGTTGTTCTCGTTGTTCTCGTTGTTCTCGTTGCTCTTGTTGCTCTTGTTGCTCTTGTTGCTCTTGTTGCTCTTGTTGCTCTTGTTGCTCTTGTTGCTCTTGTTGCTGTTGTTGTTCTTGTTGTTCTTTGTGTTCTTGTTGTTCATGTTGTTGTTGTTCTTGATGTTCTTGTTGTTCTTGTTGTTCTTGTTGTTCTTGTTGTTCTTGTTGTTCTTGTTGTTCTTGTTGTTCTTGTTGTTCATGCTGTTCTTGTTGTTCTTGTTGTTCTTGTTGTTCTTGTTGTTCTTGTTGTTCTCGTTGTTCTTGTTGTTCTTGTTGTTCTTGTTGCTCTTGTTGTTCTTGTTGTTCTTGTTTTTCTTGTTGTTCATGTTGCTGTTGTTCTTGTTGATCTTGTTGTACTTGTTCTTGTTGTTCTTGTTGATCTTGTTGTACTTGTTCTTGTTGATCTTGTTGTTGTTCTTGTTGTTCTTGTTGTTCTTGTTGTTCTTATTGTTCTTGTTGTTCTTGTTGTTCTTGTTGCTCTCGTCGTTGTTGTTCCCGTTGTTCTTGTTCTTGTTGTTCTTGTTGTTCTTGTTGTTCTTGTTGTTCTTGTTGTTCTTGTTGTTCTTGTTGTTCTTGTTGTTCTTGTTGTTCTTGTTGTTCTTGTTGTTCTTGTTGTTCTTGTTGTTCTTGTTGTTCTTGTTGTTCTTGTTGTTTTTGCTGTTCATGTTGTTCTTGTTGTTCTTCTTGTTGTTGTTCTAGTTGTCCTTGTTGTTGTTGTTGTCCTTGTTGTTCTTGTTGTTGTTGTCCTTGTTGTTCTTGTTGTGCTTGTTGTTCTTGTTGATCTTGTTGTTCTTGTTGCTCTTGTTGCTCTTGTTGTTCTTGTTGCTCTTGTTGTTCTTGTTGCTCTTGTTGTTCTTGTTGTTGTTCTTGTTGTTCTTGTTTTTGTTGTTCTTGTTGTTGTTGTTCTTGTCGTTGTGGTTCTTGTTGTTCCTGTTGTTGTTGTTGTTCTTGTTGTAGTTGTAGTTGTTGTCCTTGTTATTGTTGTAGTTCTTGTTGTTCTTGTTGTTCTTGTTGTTCTTGTTGTTCTTGTTGTTCTTGTTGTTCTTGTTGTTCTTGTTGTTTTTGTTGATCTTGTTGTTCTTGTTGTTCTTGTTGTTCTTGTTGTTCTTGTTGTTCTTCTTGCTGTTCTGGTTGTTCTCCTTGCTGTTCTGGTTGTTCTTGTTGTTCTCGTTGTTCTCGTTGTTCTCGTTCTTCTCGTTGTTCTTGTTGTTCTTGTTGTTCTTGTTGTTCTTGTTGTTCTTGTTGTTCTTGTTGTTCTTGTTGTTCTTGTTGTTCTTGTTGTTCTTGTTGTTCTTGTTGTTCTTGTTGTTCTTGTTGTTCTTGTTGTTCTTGTTGTTCTTGTTGTTCATGTTGTTCTTGTTGTTCTTCTTGTTGTTGTTCTAGTTGTCCTTGTTGTTGTTGTTCTGGTTGTTCTTGTTGCTCCGGTTGTTCTTGTTGTTCTTGTTGTTCTTGCTGTTCATGTTGTCTTGTTGTCCTTGTTGTTCTAGTTGTTCTTGTTGTTCTTGTTGTTCTTGTTGTTCTTGTTGTTCTTGTTGTTGTTGTTCTAGTTGTTCTTGTTGTTCTTGTTGTTCTTCTTGTTCTTCTTGTTCTTGTTGTTGTTATTTTTGTTGTTGTTCTTGTTGTTCTTGTTGTTCTTGTTGTTCCTGTTGTTCTTGTTGTTCTTGTTGTTCTTGTTGTTCTTGTTTTTCTTGTTGTTCATGTTGCTGTTGTTCTTGTTGATCTTGTTGTACTTGTTCTTGTTGTTCTTGTTGATCTTGTTGTACTTGTTCTTGTTGATCTTGTTGTTGTTCTTGTTGTTCTTGTTGTTCTTATTGTTCTTGTTGTTCATGTTGTTCTTGTTGTTCTTCTTGTTGTTGTTCTAGTTGTCCTTGTTGTTGTTGTTCTCGTTGTTCTCGTTGTTCTCGTTGTTCTCGTTGTTCTCGTTGTTCTCGTTGCTCTTGTTGCTCTTGTTGCTCTTGTTGCTCTTGTTGCTCTTGTTGTTCTTGTTGTTCCGGTTGTTCTTGTTGTCCTTGTTCTTGTTGTTCTTGCTGTTCATGTTGTCTTGTTGTCCTTGTTGTTCTAGTTGTTCTTATTGTTCTTGTTGTTCTTGTTGTTCTTGTTGTTCTTGTTGTTCTTGTTGTTCTTGTTGTTCTTGTTGTCGTTGTTGTTGTTGTTGTTGTTCTTGTTGTTCTTGTTGTTCTTGTTGTTCTTGTTGTTCTTGTTGTTCTTGTTGTTCTTGTTGTTCTTGTTGTTCTTGTTGTTCTTGTTGTTCTTGTTGTTCTTGTTGTTCTTGTTGTTCTTGTTGTCGTTGTTGTTGTTGTTGTTGTTCTTGTTGTTCTTGTTGTTCTTGTTGTTCTTGTTGTTCTTGTTGTTCTTGTTGTTCTTGTTGTTCTTGTTGTTCTTGTTGTTCTTGTTGTTCTTCTTGCTGTTCTGATTGTTCTTGTTGTTCTTGTTATTCTTGTTGTTCTCGTTGTTCTCGTTGTTCTCGTTGCTCTCGTTGATCTTGTTGTTCTTGTTGTTCTTGTTGTTCTCGTTGTTCTCGTTGTTCTCGTTGTTCTCGTTGTTCTCGTTGCTCTCGTTGATCTTGTTGTTCTTGTTGTTCTTGTTGTTCTCGTTGTTCTCGTTGTTCTCGTTGTTCTCGTTCTCGTTGTTCTTGTTGTTCTTGTTGTTCTTGTTGTTCTTGTTGTTCTTGTTGTTCTTGTTGTTCTTGTTGTTCTTGTTGTTCTTGTTGTTCTTGTTGTTCTTGTTGTTCTTGTTGTTCTTGTTGTTCTTGTTGTTCTTGTTGTTCTTATTGTTCTTGTTGTTCTTGTTGTTCTTGTTGTTCTTGTTGTTCTTGTTGTTCTTATTGTTCTTGTTGTTCATGTTGTTCTTGTTGTTCTTCTTGTTGTTGTTCTAGTTGTCCTTGTTCTCGTTGTTCTCGTTGTTCTCGTTGTTCTCGTTGTTCTTGTTGTTCTTGTTGTTCTTGTTGTTCTTGTTGTTCTTGTTGTTCTTGTTGTTCTTGTTGTTCTTGTTGTTCTTGTTGTTCTTGTTGTTCTTGTTGTTCTTGTTGTTCTTGTTGTTCTTCTTGCTGTTCTGATTGTTCTTGTTGTTCTTGTTATTCTTGTTGTTCTCGTTGTTCTCGTTGTTCTCGTTGCTCTCGTTGATCTTGTTGTTCTTGTTGTTCTTGTTGTTCTCGTTGTTCTCGTTGTTCTCGTTGTTCTCGTTGTTCTCGTTGCTCTCGTTGATCTTGTTGTTCTTGTTGTTCTTGTTGTTCTCGTTGTTCTCGTTGTTCTCGTTGTTCTCGTTCTCGTTGTTCTTGCTGTTCATGTTGTCTTGTTGTCCTTGTTGTTCTAGTTGTTCTTATTGTTCTTGTTGTTCATGTTGTTCTTGTTGTTCTTCTTGTTGTTGTTCTAGTTGTCCTTGTTGTTGTTGTTCTTGTTGTTCTTGTTGTTCTTGTTGTTCTTGTTGTTCTTGTTGTTCTTGTTGTTCTTGTTGCTCTTGTTGTTCTTGTTGTTCTTGTTGTTCTTGTTGTTCTTGTTGTTCTTGTTGTTCTTGTTGCTCATGTTGTTCTTGTTGTTCTTCTTGTTGTTGTTCTAGTTGTCCTTGTTGTTGTTGTTCTGGTTGTTCTTGTTGTTCCGGTTGTTCTTGTTGTTGTTGTTGTTCTTGCTGTTCATGTTGTCTTGTTGTCCTTGTTGTTCTAGTTGTTCTTGTTGTTCTTGTTGTTCTTGTTGTTCTTGTTGTTGTTGTTCTAGTTGTTCTTGTTGTTCTTGTTGTTCTTCTTGTTCTTCTTGTTCTTGTTGTTGTTATTTTTGTTGTTGTTCTTGTTGTTCTTGTTGTTCTTGTTGTTCCTGTTGTTCTTGTTGTTCTTGTTGTTCTTGTTGTTCTTGTTTTTCTTGTTGTTCATGTTGCTGTTGTTCTTGTTGATCTTGTTGTACTTGTTCTTGTTGTTCTTGTTGATCTTGTTGTACTTGTTCTTGTTGATCTTGTTGTTGTTCTTGTTGTTCTTGTTGTTCTTCTTGTTCTTGTTGTTCTTGTTGTTCTTGTTGTTCTTGTTGTTCTTGTTGTTCTTGTTGTTCTTGTTGTTCTTGTTGTTCTTGTTGTTCTTGTTGTTCTTGTTGTTCTTGTTGTTCTTGTTGTTCTTGTTGTTCTTGTTGTTCTTGTTGTTTTTGCTGTTCATGTTGTTCTTGTTGTTCTTCTTGTTGTTGTTCTAGTTGTCCTTGTTGTTGTTGTTGTCCTTGTTGTTCTTGTTGTTGTTGTCCTTGTTGTTCTTGTTGTGCTTGTTGTTCTTGTTGATCTTGTTGTTCTTGTTGCTCTTGTTGCTCTTGTTGTTCTTGTTGCTCTTGTTGTTCTTGTTGCTCTTGTTGTTCTTGTTGTTGTTCTTGTTGTTCTTGTTTTTGTTGTTCTTGTTGTTGTTGTTCTTGTCGTTGTGGTTCTTGTTGTTCCTGTTGTTGTTGTTGTTCTTGTTGTAGTTGTAGTTGTTGTCCTTGTTATTGTGTAGTTCTTGTTGTTCTTGTTGTTCTTGTTGTTCTTGTTGTTCTTGTTGTTCTTGTTGTTCTTGTTGTTCTTGTTGTTCTTGTTGTTTTTGTTGATCTTGTTGTTCTTGTTGTTCTTGTTGTTCTTCTTGCTGTTCTGGTTGTTCTTCTTGCTGTTCTGGTTGTTCTTGTTGTTCTCGTTGTTCTCGTTGTTCTTGTTGTCCTTGTTGTTCTTGTTGTTCTTGTTGTTCTTGTTGTTCTTGTTGTTCTTGTTGTTCTTGTTGTTCTTGTTGTTCTTGTTGTTCTTGTTGTTCTTGTTGTTCTTGTTGTTCTTGTTGTTCTTGTTGTTCTTGTTGTTCTTGTTGTTCTTGTTGTTCTTGTTGTTCTTGTTGTTCTTGTTGTTCTTGTTGTTCTTGTTGTTCTTGTTGTTCTTGATGTAGTTGTTGTTTTTGTTGATCTTGTTGTTCTTGTTGTTCTTGTTGTTGTTCTTGTTGTTCTTGTTGTAGTTGTAGTTGTTGTCCTTGTTATTGTTGTAGTTCTTGTTGTTCTTGTTGTTCTCGTTGTTCTTGTTGTTCTTGTTGTTCTTCTTGCTGTTCTGATTGTTCTTGTTGTTCTTGTTATTCTTGTTGTTCTCGTTGTTCTCGTTGTTCTCGTTGCTCTCGTTGATCTTGTTGTTCTTGTTGTTCTTGTTGTTCTCGTTGTTCTCGTTGTTCTCGTTGTTCTCGTTGTTCTCGTTGCTCTCGTTGATCTTGTTGTTCTTGTTGTTCTTGTTGTTCTCGTTGTTCTCGTTGTTCTCGTTGTTCTCGTTCTCGTTGTTCTTGTTGTTCTTGTTGTTCTTGTTGTTCTTGTTGTTCTTGTTGTTCTTGTTGTTCTTGTTGTTCTTGTTGTTCTTGTTGTTCTTGTTGTTCTTGTTGTTCTTGTTGTTCTTGTTGTTCTTGTTGTTCTTATTGTTCTTGTTGTTCTTGTTGTTCTTGTTGTTCTTGTTGTTCTTGTTGTTCTTATTGTTCTTGTTGTTCATGTTGTTCTTGTTGTTCTTCTTGTTGTTGTTCTAGTTGTCCTTGTTCTCGTTGTTCTCGTTGTTCTCGTTGTTCTCGTTGTTCTTGTTGTTCTTGTTGTTCTTGTTGTTCTTGTTGTTCTTGTTGTTCTCGTTGTTCTCGTTGTTCTTGTTGTTCTTGTTGTTCTTGTTGTTCTTGTTGTTCTTGTTGTTCTTGTTGTTCTTGTTGTTCTTGTTGTTCTTGTTGTTCTTATTGTTCTTGTTGTTCATGTTGTTCTTGTTGTTCTTCTTGTTGTTGTTCTAGTTGTCCTTGTTGTTGTTGTTCTTGTTGTTCTTGTTGTTCTTGTTGTTCTTGTTGTTCTTGTTGTTCTTGTTGTTCTTGTTGCTCTTGTTGTTCTTGTTGTTCTTGTTGTTCTTGTTGTTCTTGTTGTTCTTGTTGTTCTTGTTGCTCATGTTGTTCTTGTTGTTCTTCTTGTTGTTGTTCTAGTTGTCCTTGTTGTTGTTGTTCTGGTTGTTCTTGTTGTTCCGGTTGTTCTTGTTGTTGTTGTTGTTCTTGCTGTTCATGTTGTCTTGTTGTCCTTGTTGTTCTAGTTGTTCTTGTTGTTCTTGTTGTTCTTGTTGTTCTTGTTGTTGTTGTTCTAGTTGTTCTTGTTGTTGTTGTTCTGGTTGTTCTTGTTGTTCTTGTTGTTCTTGGTGTTCTTGTTGTTCTTGTTGTTCTTATTGTTCCTGTTGTTCTTGTTGCTCTTGTTGCTCTTGTTGTTCTTGTTATTCTTTTTGTCCTTGTTGTACTTGCTGTTGTTGTTCCCGTTGTTCTTGTTGTTGTTCTTGTTGTTGTTGTTGTTGTTGTTCTTGTTCTTGCTGTTCATGTTGTTGTGGTTCTGGTAGATGTTGTCGTTCTTGTTCTTGTTGTTCTTGTTGCTCTTGTTGTTCTTGTTGTTCTTGTTGTTCTTGCTGTTGTTGTTCCTGTTGTTCTTGTTGTTGTTGTTGCTGTTCTTGCTGTTCTTGTTCTTGTTGCTCTTGTTGTTCTTGTTGTTTTTGTTGTTCTTGTTGTTCTTGTCGTTCCTGTTGTTCTTGTTGTTCTTGTTGTTCATGTTGTTCTTGTTGTTCTTGTTGTTCTTGTTGTTGTTGTTGTTCTTGTTGTTGTTCGTGTTGTTCTTGTTGTTGATCTTGTTTTTGTTGTTGTTGTTCTTGTTGTTGTTCGTGTTGTTCTTGTTGTTGTTCTTGTTTTTGTTGTTCTTGTTGTTGTTGTTGTTCTTCCTGTTCTTGTTCTTGTTGTTCTTGTTGTTCTTGTTGTTCTTGTTGTTCTTGCTGTTCTTTCTGTTCATGTTGTTCTTGTTGTTCTTGTTGTTGTTGTTGTTGTTGTCCTTGTTGTTCTTGTTGTTCTTGTTGTTCTTGTTGTTCTTGTTGTTCTTGTTGTTCTTGTTGTTCTTGTTGTTCTTGTTGTTCTTGTTGTTCTTGTTGTTCTTGTTGTTCTTGTTGTTCTTGTTGTTCTTGTTGTTCTTGTTGTTCTTGTTGTTCTTGTTGTTCTTGTTGTTCTTGTTGTTCTTGTTGTTCTTGTTGATCTTGTTGTTCTTATTGTTCTTGTTGTTCATGTTGTTCTTGTTGTTCTTCTTGTTGTTGTTCTAGTTGTCCTTGTTGTTGTTGTTCTCGTTGTTCTCGTTGCTCTCGTTGTTCTCGTTGTTCTCGTTGTTCTCGTTGTTCTCGTTGCTCTTGTTGCTCTTATTGCTCTTGTTGCTCTTGTTGCTGTTGTTGCTCTTGTTGCTCTTGTTGCTCTTGTTGTTCTTGTTGTTCTTGGTGTTCTTGTTGTTCATGTTGTTGTTGTTCTTGATGTTCTTGTTGTTCTTGTTTTTCTTGTTGTTCATGTTGCTGTTGTTCTTGTTGATCTTGCTGTACTTGTTCTTGTTGTTCTTGTTGATCTTGTTGTACTTGTTCTTGTTGATCTTGTTGTTGTTGTTCTAGTTCTTGTTGTTGTTGTTGTTGTTGTTGTTGTTGTCGTTGTTGTTCTTGTTGTTCATGCTGTTCTTGTTGTTCTTGTTGTTCTTGTTGTTCTTGTTGTTTTTGCTGTTCATGTTGTTCTTGTTGTTCTTCTTGTTGTTGTTCTAGTTGTCCTTGTTGTTGTTGTTGTCCTTGTTGTTCTTGTTGTTGTTGTCCTTGTTGTTCTTGTTGTGCTTGTTGTTCTTGTTGATCTTGTTGTTCTTGTTGCTCTTGTTGCTCTAGTTGTTCTTGTTGCTCTTGTTGTTCTTGTTGCTCTTGTTGTTCTTGTTGTTGTTCTTGTTGTTCTTGTTTTTGTTGTTCTTGTTGTTGTTGTTCTTGTCGTTGTGGTTCTTGTTGTTCCTGTTGTTGTTGTTGTTCTTGTTGTAGTTGTAGTTGTTGTCCTTGTTATTGTTGTAGTTCTTGTTGTTCTTGTTGTTCTTGTTGTTCTTGTTGTTCTTGTTGTTCTTGTTGTTCTTGTTGTTCTTGTTGTTCTTGTTGTTCTTGTTGTTCTTGTTGTTCTTGTTGTTCTTGTTGTTCTTGTTGTTCTTCTTGCTGTTCTGGTTGTTCTTCTTGCTGTTCTGGTTGTTCTTGTTGTTCTCGTTGTTCTCGTTGTTCTCGTTGTTCTCGTTGTTCTCGTTGTTCTCGTTGTTCTCGTTGTTCTCGTTGTTCTCGTTGTTCTCGTTGTTCTCGTTGTTCTCGTTGTTCTTGTTGTTCTTGTTGTTCTCGTTGTTCTTGTTGTTCTTGTTGTTCTTGTTGTTCTTGTTGTTCTCGTTGTTCTCGTTGTTCATGTTGTTCTTGTTGTTCTTCTTGTTGTTGTTCTAGTTGTCCTTGTTGTTGTTGTTCTTGTTGTTCTTGTTGTTCTTGTTGTTCTTGTTGTTCTTGTTGTTCTTGTTGTTCTTGTTGTTCTTGTTGTTCTTGTTGTTCTTGTTGTTCTTGTTGTTCTTGTTGTTCTTGTTGTTCTTGGTGTTCTTGTTGTTCTTGTTGTTCTTGTTGTTCATGTTGTTCTTTTTGTTCTTCTTGTTGTTGTTCTAGTTGTCCTTGTTGTTGTTGTTCTGGTTGTTCTTGTTGTTCCGGTTGTTCTTGTTGTTCTTGTTGTTCTTGCTGTTCATGTTGTCTTGTTGTCCTTGTTGTTCTAGTTGTTCTTGTTGTTCTTGTTGTTCTTGTTGTTCTTGTTGTTGTTGTTCTAGTTGTTCTTCTTGTTGTTGTTCTGGTTTTTCTTGTTGTTCTTGTTGTTCCGGTTGTTCATGTTGTTGTTCTTGTTGTTGTTGTTGTTCTTATTTCTGTTGTTGTTTTTATTGTTTTTCTTGCTGTTCTTGTTCTTGTTATTCTTGTTGTTCTTGTTGCTCTTGTTGATCTTGTTGTTCTTGTTGTTCTTGTCGTTCTTGTTGCTCTTGTTGCTTTTGTTGCTCTTGTTGCTGTTGTTGTTCTTGTTGTTCTGGTTGTTGATGTTCTTCTTGTTCATGTTGTTGTTGATCTTGTTGTTCTTGTTGTTCTTGTTGTTCTTGTTGTTCTTGTTGTTCTTGTTGTTCTTGTTGTTCTTGGTGTTCTTGTTGTTATTGTTGCTCTTGTTGCTCTTGTTGCTGTTGTTGTTCTTGTTGTTCTGGTTGTTGATGTTCTTGTTGTTCATGTTGTTGTTGATCTTTTTGTTCTTGTTGTTGTTCTGGTTGTTGATGTTCTTGTTGTTCATGTTGTTGTTGTTCTTGATGTTCTTGTTGTTCTTGTTGTTCTTTTTGTTCTTGGTGTTCTTGGTGTTCTTGTTGTTCTTGTTGTTCTAGTTGTTGTTGTTGTTGTTGTTGTTGTTGTTGTTCTTGTTGTTCTCGTTGTTTTTCTTGCTGTTCTGGTTGTTCTTGTTGTTCTCGTTGTTCTCGTTGTTCTCGTTGTTCTCGTTGTTCTCGTTGTTCTCGTTGTTCTCGTTGTTCTCGTTGTTCTCGTTGTTCTCGTTGTTCTCGTTGTTCTCGTTGTTCTCGTTGTTCTTGTTGCTCTTGTTGCTCTTGTTGCTCTTGTTGCTCTTGTTGCTGTTGTTGCTGTTGTTGCTGTTGTTGTTCTGGTTGTTGATGTTCTTGTTGTTTATGTTGTTGTTGTTCTTTTTGTTCTTGTTGTTGTTGTTGTTGTTGTTCTTGGTCTTGTTGTTCTTGTTGTTCTTGATGTTCTTGTTGTTCTTGTCGTTCTTGTTGTTCTTGTTGTTCTTGGTGTTCTTGTTGTTCTTGTTGTTCTTGCTGTTCTTGTTGTAGTTGTTGTTGTTGTCCTTGTTGTTGTTGTAGTTCTTGTTGTTCTTGTTGTTCTTGTTGTTCTTGTTGTCCTTGTTGTTCTTGTTGTTCGTCTTTTCTTGTTGTTTTTGTTGATCTTGTTCTTCTTGTTGTTCTTGTTGTTCTTGTTGTTCTTCTTGCTGTTCTGTTTGTTCTTGCTGTTCTGGTGGTTCATGCTGTTCTGGTTGTTCTTGTTGTTCTCGTTGTTCTCGTTATTCTCGTTGTACTCGTTGTTCTCGTTGTTCTTGTTGTTCTTGTTGTTCTTGTTGTTCTTGTTGTTGTTGTTGTTGTTGTTGTTGTTCTTGTTGTTCTTGTTGTTCTTGTTGTTGTTGTTGTTGTTCTTGTTGTTGTTCTAGTTGTTCTTGTTGTTGTTGTTCTGGTTGTTCTTGTTGTTCTTGTTGTTCCGGTTGTTCCTGTTGTTCTTTTTGTTCCGGTTGTTCTTGTTGTTCTTGTTGTTCTTGTTGTTTTTGCTGTTCATGTTGTTCTTGTTGTTCTTCTTGTTGTTGTTCTAGTTGTCCTTGTTGTTGTTGTCCTTGTTGTTCTTGTTGTTGTTGTCCTTGTTGTTCTTGTTGTGCTTGTTGTTCTTATTGATCTTGTTGTTCTTGTTGTTCTTGTTGCTCTTGTTGTTCTTGTTGCTCTTATTGTTCTTGTTGTTGTTCTTGTTGTTCTTGTTGTTCTTTCTGTTCTTGTTGTTCTTGTTGTTGTTGTTGTTGTTCTTGCTGTTATTGTTGTAGATGTTGTTTTTGTTGATCTTGTTGTTCTTGTTGTTCTTGTTGTTGTTCTTGTTGTTGTTGTTGTTGTTCTTGCTGTTCTTGTTGTAGTTGTTGTTGCTGTCCTTGTTATTGTTGTAGTTCTTGTTGTTCTTGTTGTTCTTGTTGTTCTTGTTGTTCTTGTTGTTCTTGTTGTTATTGTTGTTATTGTTGTTATTGTTGTTCTTGTTGTTCTTGTTGTTCTTGTTGTTCTTCTTGCTGTTCTTGTTGTTCTTGTTGCTGTTCTGGTTGTTCTTGTTGTTCTCGTTGTTCTCGTTGTTCTCGTTGTTCTCGTTGTTCTCGTTGTTCTCGTTGTTCTTGTTGTTCTTGTTGTTCTTGTTGTTCTTGTTGTTCTTGTTGTTCTTGTTGTTCTTGTTGTTCTTGTTGTTCTTGTTGTTATTGTTGCTCTTGTTGCTCTTGTTGCTGTTGTTGTTCTTGTTGTTCTGGTTGTTGATGTTCTTGTTGTTCATGTCGTTGCTGTTCTTTTTGTTCTTGTTGTTGTTGTTGTTGTTGTTCTGGTTGTTGATGTTCTTGTTGTTCATGTTGTTGTTGTTCTTGATGTTCTTGTTGTTCTTGTTGTTCTTTTTGTTCTTGGTGTTCTTGGTGCTCTTGTTGTTCTTGTTGTTCTAGTTGTTGTTGTTGTTGTTGTTGTTGTTGTTGTTGTTCTTGTTGTTCTTGTTGTTCTTGTTGTTCTTGTTGTTATTGTTGATCTTGTTGTTCTTGTTGTTCTCGTTGTTCTTCTTGCTGTTCTGGTTGTTCTTGTTGTTCTCGTTGTTCTCGTTGTTCTCGTTGTTCTCGTTGTTCTTGTTGTTCTTGTTGTTCTTGTTGTTCTTGTTGTTCTTGTTGTTCGTGTTGTTCTTGTTGTTATTGTTGCTCTTGTTGCTCTTGTTGCTCTTGTTGTTCTTGTTGTTCCGGTTGTTCTTGTTGTCCTTGTTCTTGTTGTTCTTGCTGTTCATGTTGTCTTGTTGTCCTTGTTGTTCTAGTTGTTCTTATTGTTCTTGTTGTTCTTGTTGTTCTTGTTGTTCTTGTTGTTCTTGTTGTTCTTGTTGTTCTTGTTGTCGTTGTTGTTGTTGTTGTTGTTCTTGTTGTTCTTGTTGTTCTTGTTGTTCTTGTTGTTCTTGTTGTTCTTGTTGTTCTTGTTGTTCTTGTTGTTCTTGTTGTTCTTGTTGTTCTTGTTGTTCTTGTTGTTCTTGTTGTTCTTGTTGTTCTTGTTGTTCTTGTTGTTCTTGTTGTTCTTGTTGTTCTTGTTGTTCTTGTTGTTTTTGCTGTTCATGTTGTTCTTGTTGTTCTTCTTGTTGTTGTTCTAGTTGTCCTTGTTGTTGTTGTTGTCCTTGTTGTTCTTGTTGTTGTTGTCCTTGTTGTTCTTGTTGTGCTTGTTGTTCTTGTTGATCTTGTTGTTCTTGTTGCTCTTGTTGCTCTTGTTGTTCTTGTTGCTCTTGTTGTTCTTGTTGCTCTTGTTGTTCTTGTTGTTGTTCTTGTTGTTCTTGTTTTTGTTGTTCTTGTTGTTGTTGTTCTTGTCGTTGTGGTTCTTGTTGTTCCTGTTGTTGTTGTTGTTCTTGTTGTAGTTGTAGTTGTTGTCCTTGTTATTGTGTAGTTCTTGTTGTTCTTGTTGTTCTTGTTGTTCTTGTTGTTCTTGTTGTTCTTGTTGTTCTTGTTGTTCTTGTTGTTTTTGTTGATCTTGTTGTTCTTGTTGTTCTTGTTGTTCTTCTTGCTGTTCTGGTTGTTCTTCTTGCTGTTCTGGTTGTTCTTGTTGTTCTCGTTGTTCTCGTTGTTCTTGTTGTCCTTGTTGTTCTTGTTGTTCTTGTTGTTCTTGTTGTTCTTGTTGTTCTTGTTGTTCTTGTTGTTCTTGTTGTTCTTGTTGTTCTTGTTGTTCTTGTTGTTCTTGTTGTTCTTGTTGTTCTTGTTGTTCTTGTTGTTCTTGTTGTTCTTGTTGTTCTTGTTGTTCTTGTTGTTCTTGTTGTTCTTGTTGTTCTTGTTGTTCTTGTTGTTCTTGATGTAGTTGTTGTTTTTGTTGATCTTGTTGTTCTTGTTGTTCTTGTTGTTGTTCTTGTTGTTCTTGTTGTAGTTGTAGTTGTTGTCCTTGTTATTGTTGTAGTTCTTGTTGTTCTTGTTGTTCTCGTTGTTCTTGTTGTTCTTGTTGTTCTTCTTGCTGTTCTGATTGTTCTTGTTGTTCTTGTTATTCTTGTTGTTCTCGTTGTTCTCGTTGTTCTCGTTGCTCTCGTTGATCTTGTTGTTCTTGTTGTTCTTGTTGTTCTCGTTGTTCTCGTTGTTCTCGTTGTTCTCGTTGTTCTCGTTGCTCTCGTTGATCTTGTTGTTCTTGTTGTTCTTGTTGTTCTCGTTGTTCTCGTTGTTCTCGTTGTTCTCGTTCTCGTTGTTCTTGTTGTTCTTGTTGTTCTTGTTGTTCTTGTTGTTCTTGTTGTTCTTGTTGTTCTTGTTGTTCTTGTTGTTCTTGTTGTTCTTGTTGTTCTTGTTGTTCTTGTTGTTCTTGTTGTTCTTGTTGTTCTTATTGTTCTTGTTGTTCTTGTTGTTCTTGTTGTTCTTGTTGTTCTTGTTGTTCTTATTGTTCTTGTTGTTCATGTTGTTCTTGTTGTTCTTCTTGTTGTTGTTCTAGTTGTCCTTGTTCTCGTTGTTCTCGTTGTTCTCGTTGTTCTCGTTGTTCTTGTTGTTCTTGTTGTTCTTGTTGTTCTTGTTGTTCTTGTTGTTCTCGTTGTTCTCGTTGTTCTTGTTGTTCTTGTTGTTCTTGTTGTTCTTGTTGTTCTTGTTGTTCTTGTTGTTCTTGTTGTTCTTGTTGTTCTTGTTGTTCTTATTGTTCTTGTTGTTCATGTTGTTCTTGTTGTTCTTCTTGTTGTTGTTCTAGTTGTCCTTGTTGTTGTTGTTCTTGTTGTTCTTGTTGTTCTTGTTGTTCTTGTTGTTCTTGTTGTTCTTGTTGTTCTTGTTGCTCTTGTTGTTCTTGTTGTTCTTGTTGTTCTTGTTGTTCTTGTTGTTCTTGTTGTTCTTGTTGCTCATGTTGTTCTTGTTGTTCTTCTTGTTGTTGTTCTAGTTGTCCTTGTTGTTGTTGTTCTGGTTGTTCTTGTTGTTCCGGTTGTTCTTGTTGTTGTTGTTGTTCTTGCTGTTCATGTTGTCTTGTTGTCCTTGTTGTTCTAGTTGTTCTTGTTGTTCTTGTTGTTCTTGTTGTTCTTGTTGTTGTTGTTCTAGTTGTTCTTGTTGTTGTTGTTCTGGTTGTTCTTGTTGTTCTTGTTGTTCTTGGTGTTCTTGTTGTTCTTGTTGTTCTTATTGTTCCTGTTGTTCTTGTTGCTCTTGTTGCTCTTGTTGTTCTTGTTATTCTTTTTGTCCTTGTTGTACTTGCTGTTGTTGTTCCCGTTGTTCTTGTTGTTGTTCTTGTTGTTGTTGTTGTTGTTGTTCTTGTTCTTGCTGTTCATGTTGTTGTGGTTCTGGTAGATGTTGTCGTTCTTGTTCTTGTTGTTCTTGTTGCTCTTGTTGTTCTTGTTGTTCTTGTTGTTCTTGCTGTTGTTGTTCCTGTTGTTCTTGTTGTTGTTGTTGCTGTTCTTGCTGTTCTTGTTCTTGTTGCTCTTGTTGTTCTTGTTGTTTTTGTTGTTCTTGTTGTTCTTGTCGTTCCTGTTGTTCTTGTTGTTCTTGTTGTTCATGTTGTTCTTGTTGTTCTTGTTGTTCTTGTTGTTGTTGTTGTTCTTGTTGTTGTTCGTGTTGTTCTTGTTGTTGATCTTGTTTTTGTTGTTGTTGTTCTTGTTGTTGTTCGTGTTGTTCTTGTTGTTGTTCTTGTTTTTGTTGTTCTTGTTGTTGTTGTTGTTCTTCCTGTTCTTGTTCTTGTTGTTCTTGTTGTTCTTGTTGTTCTTGTTGTTCTTGCTGTTCTTTCTGTTCATGTTGTTCTTGTTGTTCTTGTTGTTGTTGTTGTTGTTGTCCTTGTTGTTCTTGTTGTTCTTGTTGTTCTTGTTGTTCTTGTTGTTCTTGTTGTTCTTGTTGTTCTTGTTGTTCTTGTTGTTCTTGTTGTTCTTGTTGTTCTTGTTGTTCTTGTTGTTCTTGTTGTTCTTGTTGTTCTTGTTGTTCTTGTTGTTCTTGTTGTTCTTGTTGTTCTTGTTGTTCTTGTTGTTCTTGTTGATCTTGTTGTTCTTATTGTTCTTGTTGTTCATGTTGTTCTTGTTGTTCTTCTTGTTGTTGTTCTAGTTGTCCTTGTTGTTGTTGTTCTCGTTGTTCTCGTTGCTCTCGTTGTTCTCGTTGTTCTCGTTGTTCTCGTTGTTCTCGTTGCTCTTGTTGCTCTTGTTGCTCTTGTTGCTCTTGTTGCTGTTGTTGCTCTTGTTGCTCTTGTTGCTCTTGTTGTTCTTGTTGTTCTTGGTGTTCTTGTTGTTCATGTTGTTGTTGTTCTTGATGTTCTTGTTGTTCTTGTTTTTCTTGTTGTTCATGTTGCTGTTGTTCTTGTTGATCTTGCTGTACTTGTTCTTGTTGTTCTTGTTGATCTTGTTGTACTTGTTCTTGTTGATCTTGTTGTTGTTGTTCTAGTTCTTGTTGTTGTTGTTGTTGTTGTTGTTGTTGTCGTTGTTGTTCTTGTTGTTCATGCTGTTCTTGTTGTTCTTGTTGTTCTTGTTGTTCTTGTTGTTTTTGCTGTTCATGTTGTTCTTGTTGTTCTTCTTGTTGTTGTTCTAGTTGTCCTTGTTGTTGTTGTTGTCCTTGTTGTTCTTGTTGTTGTTGTCCTTGTTGTTCTTGTTGTGCTTGTTGTTCTTGTTGATCTTGTTGTTCTTGTTGCTCTTGTTGCTCTAGTTGTTCTTGTTGCTCTTGTTGTTCTTGTTGCTCTTGTTGTTCTTGTTGTTGTTCTTGTTGTTCTTGTTTTTGTTGTTCTTGTTGTTGTTGTTCTTGTCGTTGTGGTTCTTGTTGTTCCTGTTGTTGTTGTTGTTCTTGTTGTAGTTGTAGTTGTTGTCCTTGTTATTGTTGTAGTTCTTGTTGTTCTTGTTGTTCTTGTTGTTCTTGTTGTTCTTGTTGTTCTTGTTGTTCTTGTTGTTCTTGTTGTTCTTGTTGTTCTTGTTGTTTTTGTTGATCTTGTTGTTCTTGTTGTTCTTGTTGTTCTTGTTGTTCTTGTTGTTCTTGTTGTTCTTCTTGCTGTTCTGGTTGTTCTTCTTGCTGTTCTGGTTGTTCTTGTTGTTCTCGTTGTTCTCGTTGTTCTCGTTGTTCTCGTTGTTCTCGTTGTTCTCGTTGTTCTCGTTGTTCTCGTTGTTCTTGTTGTTCTTGTTGTTCTCGTTGTTCTTGTTGTTCTTGTTGTTCTTGTTGTTCTTGTTGTTCTCGTTGTTCTCGTTGTTCATGTTGTTCTTGTTGTTCTTCTTGTTGTTGTTCTAGTTGTCCTTGTTGTTGTTGTTCTTGTTGTTCTTGTTGTTCTTGTTGTTCTTGTTGTTCTTGTTGTTCTTGTTGTTCTTGTTGTTCTTGTTGTTCTTGTTGTTCTTGTTGTTCTTGTTGTTCTTGTTGTTCTTGTTGTTCTTGTTGTTCTTGTTGTTCTTGTTGTTCTTGGTGTTCTTGTTGTTCTTGTTGTTCTTGTTGTTCATGTTGTTCTTTTTGTTCTTCTTGTTGTTGTTCTAGTTGTCCTTGTTGTTGTTGTTCTGGTTGTTCTTGTTGTTCCGGTTGTTCTTGTTGTTCTTGTTGTTCTTGCTGTTCATGTTGTCTTGTTGTCCTTGTTGTTCTAGTTGTTCTTGTTGTTCTTGTTGTTCTTGTTGTTCTTGTTGTTGTTGTTCTAGTTGTTCTTCTTGTTGTTGTTCTGGTTTTTCTTGTTGTTCTTGTTGTTCCGGTTGTTCATGTTGTTGTTCTTGTTGTTGTTGTTGTTCTTATTTCTGTTGTTGTTTTTATTGTTTTTCTTGCTGTTCTTGTTCTTGTTATTCTTGTTGTTCTTGTTGCTCTTGTTGATCTTGTTGTTCTTGTTGTTCTTGTCGTTCTTGTTGCTCTTGTTGCTTTTGTTGCTCTTGTTGCTGTTGTTGTTCTTGTTGTTCTGGTTGTTGATGTTCTTCTTGTTCATGTTGTTGTTGATCTTGTTGTTCTTGTTGTTCTTGTTGTTCTTGTTGTTCTTGGTGTTCTTGTTGTTCTTGTTGTTCTAGTTGTTGTTGTTGTTGTTCTTGTTGTTGTTGTTGTTCTAGTTGTTGTTATTGTTGTTGTTCTTGTTGTTCTTGTTGTTCTTGCTGTTGTTGTTCCTGTTGTTCTTGTTGTTGTTGTTGCTGTTCTTGCTGTTCTTGTTCTTGATGCTCTTGTTGTTCTTGTTGTTTTTGTTGTTCTTGTTGTTCTTGTCGTTCCTGTTGTTCTTGTTGATCTTGTTGTTCTTGTTGTTCTTGGTGTTCTTGTTGTTGTTGTTGTTCTAGTTGTTGTTATTGTTGTTGTTCTTGTTGTTCTTGTTGTTCTTGTTGTTCTTGTTGCTCTTGTTGCTCTTGTTGCTCTTGTTGTTCTTGTTGTTCTTGTTCTCCTTCTTGTTGTTCTTGTTGTTCTTCTTGTTGTTCTTGTTGTTCTTGTTGATCTTGTTGTTCTTGTTGTTCTTGGTGTTCTTGTTGTTGTTGTTGTTCTAGTTGTTGTTATTGTTGTTGTTCTTGTTGTTCTTGTTGTTCTTGTTGTTCTTGTTGCTCTTGTTGCTCTTGTTGCTCTTGTTGCTCTTGTTGCTCTTGTTGCTCTTGTTGCTCTTGTTGCTCTTGTTGCTGTTGTTGCTGTTGTTGTTCTGGTTGTTGATGTTCTTGTTGTTTATGTTGTTGTTGTTCTTTTTGTTCTTGTTGTTGTTGTTGTTGTTGTTCTTGGTCTTGTTGTTCTTGTTGTTCTTGATGTTCTTGTTGTTCTTGTTGTTCTTGTTGTTCTTGTTGTTCTTGTTGTTCTTGGTGTTCTTGTTGTTCTTGTTGTTCTGGTTGATGTTGTTGTTCTTGTTCTTGTTTTTCTTGTTGTTCTTGTTGTTCTTGTTGTTCTTGCTGTTGTTGTTCCTGTTGTTCTTGTTGTTGTTGTTGCTGTTCTTGCTGTTCTTGTTCTTGTTGCTCTTGTTGTTCTTGTTGTTTTTGTTGTTCTTGTTGTTCTTGTCGTTCCTGTTGTTCTTGTTGTTCTTGTTGTTCATGTTGTTCTTTTTGTTCTTGTTGTTCTTGTTGTTGTTGTTGTTCTTGTTGTTGTTCTTGTTGTTGTTCGTGTTGTTCTTGTTGTTGTTCTTGTTTTTGTTGTTGTTGTTCTTGTTGTTGTTCGTGTTGTTCTTGTTGTTGTTCTTGTTTTTGTTGTTCTTGTTGTTGTTGTTCTTCCTGTTCTTGTTCTTGTTGTTCTTGTTGTTCTTGTTGTTCTTGCTGTTCTTTCTGTTCATGTTGTTCTTGTTGTTCTTGTTGTTGTTGTTGTTGTCCTTGTTGTTCTTGTTGTTCTTGTTGTTCTTGTTGTTCTTGTTGTTCTTGTTGTTCTTGTTGTTCTTGTTGTTCTTGTTGTTCTTGTTGTTCTTGTTGTTCTTGTTGTTCTTGTTGTTCTTGTTGTTCTTGTTGTTCTTGTTGTTCTTGTTGTTCTTGTTGTTCTTGTTGTTCTTGTTGTTATTGTTGTTCTTGTTGTTCTTGTTGTTCTTGCTGTTCTTGTTGTTCTTGTTGTTGTTGCTGTTCTTGCTGTTCTTGTTGTAGTTGTTGTTTTTGTTGATCTTGTTGTTCTTGTTGTTGTTCTTGTTGTTGTTGTTGTTCTTGCTGTTCTTGTTGTAGTTGTAGTTGTTGTCCTTGTTATTGTTGTAGTTCTTGTTTTTCTTGAAGTTCTTGTTGCTGTTGTTCTTGTTGCTCTTGTTGTTCTTGATGTTCTTGTTGGTGTTGTTGTTGTTCTTGTTCTTGTTGTTCTTGTTGCTCATGTTGTTCTTGTTGTTCTTGTTGTTCTTGCTGTTGTTGTTCCTGTTGTTCTCGTTGTTGTTGTTGTTGTTGTTGTTCCTGTTGTTCTCGTTGTTGTTGTTGTTGTTGTTGTTCTTGCTGTTCTTGTTGCTCTTGTTGTTCTTGTTGCTCTTGTTGTTCTTGTTGTTGTTCTTGTCGTTCTTGTTTTTGTTGTTCTTGTTGTTGTTGCTCTTGTCGTTGTGGTTCTTGTTGTTCCTGTTGTTGTTGTTGTTCTTGTTGTTCTTGTTGTTGTTGTTCATGTGGTTCTTGTTGTTGTTGCTCTTGCTGTTCTTGTTCTTGTTGTCCTTGTTGTTCTTTCTGTTCTTCTTGTTGTTGTTGTTCTTGCTGTTCTTGCTGTAGTTGTTGTTTTTGTTGATCTTGTTGTTCTTGTTGTTCTTGTTGTTGTTCTTGTTGTTGTTGTTGTTCTTGCTGTTCTTGTTGTAGTTGTAGTTGTTGTCCTTGTTATTGTTGTAGTTCTTGTAGTTCTTGTTGTTCTTGTTGTTCTTGTTGTTCTTGTTGTTCTTGTTGTTCTTGTTGTTCTTGTTGTTCTTGTTGTTCTTGTTGTTCTTGTTGTTCTTGTTGTTCTTGTTGTTCTTGTTGTTTTTGTTGATCTTGTTGTTCTTGTTGTTCTTGTTGTTCTTGTTGTTCTTGTTGTTCTTCTTGCTGTTCTGGTTGTTCTTCTTGCTGTTCTGGTTGTTCTTGTTGTTCTCGTTGTTCTCGTTGTTCTCGTTGTTCTCGTTGTTCTCGTTGTTCTCGCTGTTCTCGTTGTTCTCGTTGTTCTCGTTGTTCTCGTTGCTCTCGTTGTTCTCGTTGTTCTTGTTGTTCTTGTTGTTCTTGTTGTTCTTGTTGTTCTTGTTGTTCTTGTTGTTCTTGTTGTTCTTGTTGTTCTTGTTGTTCTTGTTGTTCTTGTTGTTCTTGTTGTTCTTGTTGTTCTTGTTGTACTTGTTGTTCTTGTTGTTCTTGTTGTTCTTGTTGTTCTTCTTGTTGTTGTTCTAGTTGTCCTTGTTGTTGTTGTTCTGGTTGTTCTTGTTGTTCTTGTTGTTCTTGTTGTTCCGGTTGTTCTTGTTGTTCTTGTTGTTCTTGCTGTTCATGTTGTCTTGTTGTCCTTGTTGTTCTAGTTGTTCTTGTTGTTCTTGTTGTTCTTGTTGTTCTTGTTGTTGTTGTTCTAGTTGTTCTTGTTGTTGTTGTTCTGGTTGTTCTTGTTGTTCTTGTTGTTCCGGTTGTTCATGTTGTTGTTCTTGTTGTTGTTGTTGTTCTTATTTTTGTTGTTGTTTTTGTTGTTTTTCTTGCTGTTCTTGTTCTTGTTGTTCTTGTTGTTCTTGTTGTTCTTGTTGTTCTTGTTGCTCTTGTTGCTCTTGTTGCTCTTGTTGATCTTGTTGTTCTTATTGTTCTTGTCGTTCTTGTTGCTCTTGTTGCTTTTGTTGCTCTTGTTGCTGTTGTTGTTCTTGTTGTTCTGGTTGTTGATGTTCTTGTTGTTCATGTTGTTGTTGATCTTGTTGTTCTTGTTGTTCTTGTTGTTCTGGTTGTTCTTGGTGTTCTTGTTGTTCCGGTTGTTCATGTTGTTGTTCTTGTTGTTGTTGTTCTTATTTTTGTTGTCGTTGTTGTTGTTTTTCTTGCTGTTCTTGTTCTTGTTGTTCTTGTTGTTCTTGCTGGTCATGTTGTTCTTGTTGTTCTTGTTGTTCTTGTTGTTCTTGTTGTTCTTGTTGTTCTTGTTGTTCTTGTTGTTCTTGTTGTTCTTGTTGTTCTTGTCGCTCTTGTTGTTCTTGTTGTTCTTCTTGTTCTTCTTGTTGTTGTTGTTCTTGTTGTTGTTATTGTTGTTGTTGTTCTTGTTGTTCTTGTTGTTCTTGTTGTTCCTGTTGTTCTTGTTGTTCTTGTTGTTCTTGTTGTTCTTGTTGTTCTTGTTTTTCTTGTTGTTCATGTTGCTGTTGTTCTTGTTGATCTTGTTGTACTTGTTCTTGTTGTTCTTGTTGATCTTGTTGTACTTGTTCTTGTTGATCTTGTTGTTGTTCTTGTTGTTCTTGTTGTTCTTGTTGTTCTTGTTGTTCTTGTTGTTCTTGTTGTTCTTGTTGTTCTTGTTGTTCTTGTTGTTCTTGTTGTTCTTATTGTTCTTGTTGTTCATGTTGTTCTTGTTGTTCCTCTTGTTGTTGTTCTAGTTGTCCTTGTTGTTGTTGTTCTCGTTGTTCTCGTTGTTCTCGTTGTTCTCGTTGTTCTCGTTGTTCTCGTTGTTCTCGTTGTTCTTGTTGCTCTTGTTGCTCTTGTTGCTCTTGTTGCTCTTGTTGCTGTTGTTGCTGTTGTTGCTGTTGTTGTTCTGGTTGTTGATGTTCTTGTTGTTTATGTTGTTGTTGTTCTTTTTTTCTTGTTGCTCATGTTGTCCTTGTTGTTCTTGTTGTTCTTGCTGTTGTTGTTCCTGTTGTTCTCGTTGTTGTTGTTGTTGTTGTTGTTCCTGTTGTTCTCGTTGTTGTTGTTGTTGTTGTTGTTCTTGCTGTTCTTGTTGCTCTTGTTGTTCTTGTTGTTCTTGTTGTTCTTGTTGTTCTTGTTGTTGTTGTTGTTCTTGTTGTTCTTGTTGTTCTTGTTGCTGTTGTTGTTCTTGTTGTTGTTGTTGTTCTTGTTGTTGTTCGTGTTGTTCTTGTTGTTGTTCTTGTTTTTGTTGTTCTTGTTGTTGTTGTTGTTCTTCCTGTTCTTGTTCTTGTTGTTCTTGTTGTTCTTGTTGTTCTTGTTGTTCTTGTTGTTCTTGTTGTTGTTGTTGTTCTTGTTGTTTTTGCTGTTCATGTTGTTCTTGTTGTTCTTCTTGTTCTTGTTCTAGTTGTCCTTGTTGTTGTTGTTGTCCTTGTTGTTCTTGTTGTTGTTGTCCTTGTTGTTCTTGTTGTGCTTGTTGTTCTTGTTGATCTTGTTGTTCTTGTTGCTCTTGTTGCTCTTGTTGTTCTTGTTGCTCTTGTTGTTCTTGTTGCTCTTGTTGTTCTTGTTGTTGTTCTTGTCGTTCTTGTTTTTGTTGTTCTTGTTGTTGTTGCTCTTGTCGTTGTGGTTCTTGTTGTTCCTGTTGTTGTTGTTGTTCTTGTTGTTCTTGTTGTTGTTGTTCATGTGGTTCTTGTTGTTGTTGCTCTTGCTGTTCTTGTTCTTGTTGTCCTTGTTGTTCTTTCTGTTCTTCTTGTTGTTGTTGTTCTTGCTGTTCTTGCTGTAGTTGTTGTTTTTGTTGATCTTGTTGTTCTTGTTGTTCTTGTTGTTGTTCTTGTTGTTGTTGTTGTTCTTGCTGTTCTTGTTGTAGTTGTAGTTGTTGTCCTTGTTATTGTTGTAGTTCTTGTAGTTCTTGTTGTTCTTGTTGTTCTTGTTGTTCTTGTTGTTCTTGTTGTTCTTGTTGTTCTTGTTGTTCTTGTTGTTCTTGTTGTTCTTGTTGTTCTTGTTGTTCTTGTTGTTCTTGTTGTTCTTGTTGTTTTTGTTGATCTTGTTGTTCTTGTTGTTCTTGTTGTTCTTGTTGTTCTTGTTGTTCTTGTTGTTCTTCTTGCTGTTCTGGTTGTTCTTCTTGCTGTTCTGGTTGTTCTTGTTGTTCTCGTTGTTCTCGTTGTTCTCGTTGTTCTCGCTGTTCTCGTTGTTCTCGTTGTTCTCGTTGTTCTCGTTGCTCTCGTTGTTCTCGTTGTTCTTGTTGTTCTTGTTGTTCTTGTTGTTCTTGTTGTTCTTGTTGTTCTTGTTGTTCTTGTTGTTCTTGTTGTTCTTGTTGTTCTTGTTGTTCTTGTTGTTCTTGTTGTTCTTGTTGTTCTTGTTGTTCTTGTTGTTCTTGTTGTTCTTGTTGTTCTTGTTGTTCTTGTTGTACTTGTTGTTCTTGTTGTTCTTGTTGTTCTTGTTGTTCTTCTTGTTGTTGTTCTAGTTGTCCTTGTTGTTGTTGTTCTGGTTGTTCTTGTTGTTCTTGTTGTTCTTGTTGTTCCGGTTGTTCTTGTTGTTCTTGTTGTTCTTGCTGTTCATGTTGTCTTGTTGTCCTTGTTGTTCTAGTTGTTCTTGTTGTTCTTGTTGTTCTTGTTGTTCTTGTTGTTGTTGTTCTAGTTGTTCTTGTTGTTGTTGTTCTGGTTGTTCTTGTTGTTCTTGTTGTTCCGGTTGTTCATGTTGTTGTTCTTGTTGTTGTTGTTGTTCTTATTTTTGTTGTTGTTTTTGTTGTTTTTCTTGCTGTTCTTGTTCTTGTTGTTCTTGTTGTTCTTGTTGTTCTTGTTGTTCTTGTTGTTCTTGTTGCTCTTGTTGCTCTTGTTGATCTTGTTTTTCTTATTGTTCTTGTCGTTCTTGTTGCTCTTGTTGCTTTTGTTGCTCTTGTTGCTGTTGTTGTTCTTGTTGTTCTGGTTGTTGATGTTCTTGTTGTTCATGTTGTTGTTGATCTTGTTGTTCTTGTTGTTCTTGTTGTTCTGGTTGTTCTTGGTGTTCTTGTTGTTCCGGTTCTTCATGTTGTTGTTCTTGTTGTTGTTGTTCTTATTTTTGTTGTCGTTGTTGTTGTTTTTCTTGCTGTTCTTGTTCTTGTTGTTCTTGTTGTTCTTGCTGGTCATGTTGTTCTTGTTGTTCTTGTTGTTCTTGTTGTTCTTGTTGTTCTTGTTGTTCTTGTTGTTCTTGTTGTTCTTGTTGTTCTTGTCGCTCTTGTTGTTCTTGTTGTTCTTCTTGTTCTTCTTGTTCTTGTTGTTCTTGTTGTTGTTATTGTTGTTGTTGTTCTTGTTGTTCTTGTTGTTCTTGTTGTTCCTGTTGTTCTTGTTGTTCTTGTTGTTCTTGTTGTTCTTGTTGTTCTTGTTTTTCTTGTTGTTCATGTTGCTGTTGTTCTTGTTGATCTTGTTGTACTTGTTCTTGTTGTTCTTGTTGATCTTGTTGTACTTGTTCTTGTTGATCTTGTTGTTGTTCTTGTTGTTCTTGTTGTACTTATTGTTCTTGTTGTTCTTGTTGTTCTTGTTGTTCTTGTTGTTCTTGTTGTTCTTGTTGTTCTTGTTGTTCTTATTGTTCTTGTTGTTCATGTTGTTCTTGTTGTTCCTCTTGTTGTTGTTCTAGTTGTCCTTGTTGTTGTTGTTCTCGTTGTTCTCGTTGTTCTCGTTGTTCTCGTTGTTCTCGTTGTTCTCGTTGTTCTCGTTGTTCTTGTTGCTCTTGTTGCTCTTGTTGCTCTTGTTGCTCTTGTTGCTGTTGTTGCTGTTGTTGCTGTTGTTGTTCTGGTTGTTGATGTTCTTGTTGTTTATGTTGTTGTTGTTCTTTTTGTTCTTGTTGTTGTTGTTGTTGTTGTTCTTGGTCTTGTTGTTCTTGTTGTTCTTGATGTTCTTGTTGTTCTTGTCGTTCTTGTTGTTCTTGTTGTTCTTGGTGTTCTTGTTGTTCTTGTTGTTCTTGCTGTTCTTGTTGTAGTTGTTGTTGTTGTCCTTGTTGTTGTTGTAGTTCTTGTTGTTCTTGTTGTTCTTGTTGTTCTTGTTGTCCTTGTTGTTCTTGTTGTTCGTCTTTTCTTGTTGTTTTTGTTGATCTTGTTCTTCTTGTTGTTCTTGTTGTTCTTGTTGTTCTTCTTGCTGTTCTGTTTGTTCTTGCTGTTCTGGTGGTTCATGCTGTTCTGGTTGTTCTTGTTGTTCTCGTTGTTCTCGTTATTCTCGTTGTACTCGTTGTTCTCGTTGTTCTTGTTGTTCTTGTTGTTCTTGTTGTTCTTGTTGTTGTTGTTGTTGTTGTTGTTGTTCTTGTTGTTCTTGTTGTTCTTGTTGTTGTTGTTGTTGTTCTTGTTGTTGTTCTAGTTGTTCTTGTTGTTGTTGTTCTGGTTGTTCTTGTTGTTCTTGTTGTTCCGGTTGTTCCTGTTGTTCTTTTTGTTCCGGTTGTTCTTGTTGTTCTTGTTGTTCTTGTTGTTTTTGCTGTTCATGTTGTTCTTGTTGTTCTTCTTGTTGTTGTTCTAGTTGTCCTTGTTGTTGTTGTCCTTGTTGTTCTTGTTGTTGTTGTCCTTGTTGTTCTTGTTGTGCTTGTTGTTCTTATTGATCTTGTTGTTCTTGTTGTTCTTGTTGCTCTTGTTGTTCTTGTTGCTCTTATTGTTCTTGTTGTTGTTCTTGTTGTTCTTGTTGTTCTTTCTGTTCTTGTTGTTCTTGTTGTTGTTGTTGTTGTTCTTGCTGTTATTGTTGTAGATGTTGTTTTTGTTGATCTTGTTGTTCTTGTTGTTCTTGTTGTTGTTCTTGTTGTTGTTGTTGTTGTTCTTGCTGTTCTTGTTGTAGTTGTTGTTGCTGTCCTTGTTATTGTTGTAGTTCTTGTTGTTCTTGTTGTTCTTGTTGTTCTTGTTGTTCTTGTTGTTCTTGTTGTTATTGTTGTTATTGTTGTTATTGTTGTTCTTGTTGTTCTTGTTGTTCTTGTTGTTCTTCTTGCTGTTCTTGTTGTTCTTGTTGCTGTTCTGGTTGTTCTTGTTGTTCTCGTTGTTCTCGTTGTTCTCGTTGTTCTCGTTGTTCTCGTTGTTCTCGTTGTTCTTGTTGTTCTTGTTGTTCTTGTTGTTCTTGTTGTTCTTGTTGTTCTTGTTGTTCTTGTTGTTCTTGTTGTTCTTGTTGTTATTGTTGCTCTTGTTGCTCTTGTTGCTGTTGTTGTTCTTGTTGTTCTGGTTGTTGATGTTCTTGTTGTTCATGTCGTTGCTGTTCTTTTTGTTCTTGTTGTTGTTGTTGTTGTTGTTCTGGTTGTTGATGTTCTTGTTGTTCATGTTGTTGTTGTTCTTGATGTTCTTGTTGTTCTTGTTGTTCTTTTTGTTCTTGGTGTTCTTGGTGCTCTTGTTGTTCTTGTTGTTCTAGTTGTTGTTGTTGTTGTTGTTGTTGTTGTTGTTGTTCTTGTTGTTCTTGTTGTTCTTGTTGTTCTTGTTGTTCTTGTTGTTATTGTTGATCTTGTTGTTCTTGTTGTTCTCGTTGTTCTTCTTGCTGTTCTGGTTGTTCTTGTTGTTCTCGTTGTTCTCGTTGTTCTCGTTGTTCTCGTTGTTCTTGTTGTTCTTGTTGTTCTTGTTGTTCTTGTTGTTCTTGTTGTTCGTGTTGTTCTTGTTGTTATTGTTGCTCTTGTTGCTCTTGTTGCTGTTGTTGTTCTTGTTGTTCTGGTTGTTGATGTTCTTGTTGTTCATGTTGTTGTTGTTCTTTTTGTTCTTGTTGTTGTTGTTGTTGTTGTTCTGGTTGTTGATGTTCTTGTTGTTCATGTTGTTGTTGTTCTTGATGTTCTTGTTGTTCTTGTTGTTCTTGTTGTACTTTTTGTTCTTGGTGTTCTTGGTGTTCTTGTTGTTCTTGTTGTTCTAGTTGTTGTTGTTGTTGTTGTTGTTGTTCTTGTTGTTGTTCTCGTTGTTCCCGTTGTTCTCGTTGTTCTCGTTGTTCTTGCTGTTCTTTTTGCTCTTGTTGTTCTTGTTGTCCTTGTTGTTGTTGTTGCTGTTGTTGTTCTTGTTGTTCATGTTGTTGTTGTTCTGGTTGATGTTGTTGTTCTTGTTCTTGTTTTTCTTGTTGTTCTTGTTGTTCTTGTTGCTCTTGTTGTTCTTGTTGCTCTTGTTGTTCTTGTTGTTGTTCTTGTTGTTCTTGTTTTTGTTGTTCATGCGGTTCTTGTTGTTGTTGCTCTTGCTGTTCTTGTTCTTGTTGTCCTTGTTGTTCTTTCTGTTCTTGTTGTTCTTGTTGTTGTTGTTGTTGTTCTTGCTGTTCTTGTTGTAGATGTTGTTCTTGTTGTTCTTGTTGTTCTTGTTGTTCTTGTTGTTATTGTTGCTCTTGTTGCTCTTGTTGTTCTTGCTGTTCTGGTGGTTCATGCTGTTCTGTTTGTTCTTGTTGTTCTCGTTGTTCTCGTTGTTCTCGTTGTACTCGTTGTTCTCGTTGTTCTTGTTGTTCTTGTTGTTCTTGTTGTTCTTGTTGTTGTTGTTGTTGTTCTTGTTGTTCTTGTTGTTCTTGTTGTTGTTGTTGTTCTTGTTGTTGTTGTTGTTGTTCTTGTTGTTGTTCTAGTTGTTCTTGTTGTTGTTGTTCTGGTTGTTCTTGTTGTTCTTGTTGTTCCGGTTGTTCTTGTTGTTCTTTTTGTTCCGGTTGTTCTTGTTGTTCTTGTTGTTCTTGTTGTTCTTGTTGTTCTTGTTGTTCTTGTTGTTCTTGTTGTTTTTGCTGTTCATGTTGTTCTTGTTGTTCTTCTTGTTGTTGTTCTAGTTGTCCTTGTTGTTGTTGTCCTTGTTGTTCTTGTTGTTGTTGTCCTTGTTGTTCTTGTTGTGCTTGTTGTTCTTATTGATCTTGTTGTTCTTGTTGTTCTTGTTGCTCTTGTTGTTCTTGTTACTCTTGTTGTTCTTGTTGTTGTTCTTGTTGTTCTTGTTGTTGTTGTTCATGCGGTTCTTGTTGTTGTTGCTCTTGCTGTTCTTGTTCTTGTTGTCCTTGTTGTTCTTTCTGTTCTTGTTGTTCTTGTTGTTGTTGTTGTTGTTGTTCTTGCTGTTATTGTTGTAGATGTTGTTTTTGTTGATCTTGTTGTTCTTGTTCTTCTTGTTGTTCTTGTTGTTGTTCTTGTTGTTGTTGTTGTTGTTCTTGCTGTTCTTGTTGTAGTTGTTGTTGCTGTCCTTGTTATTGTTGTAGTTCTTGATGTTCTTGTTGTTCTTGTTGTTCTTGTTGTTCTTGTTGTTCTTGTTGTTCTTGTTGTTATTGTTGATCTTGTTGTTCTTGTTGTTCTTGTTGCTCTTGTTGTTCTTGTTGTTCTTGTTGTTCTTCTTGCTGTTCTGGTTGTTCTTGTTGTTCTCGTTGTTCTCGTTGTTCTCGTTGTTCTCGTTGTTCTCGTTGTTCTCGTTGTTCTTGTTGTTCTTGTTGTTCTTGTTGTTCTTGTTGTTCTTGTTGTTCTTGGTGTTCTTGTTGTTATTGTTGCTCTTGTTGCTCTTGTTGCTGTTGTTGTTCTTGTTGTTCTGGTTGTTGATGTTCTTGTTGTTCATGTTGTTGTTGTTCTTTTTGTTCTTGTTGTTGTTCTGGTTGTTGATGTTCTTGTTGTTCATGTTGTTGTTGTTCTTGATGTTCTTGTTGTTCTTGTTGTTCTTTTTGTTCTTGGTGTTCTTGGTGTTCTTGTTGTTCTTGTTGTTCTAGTTGTTGTTGTTGTTGTTGTTGTTGTTGTTGTTCTTGTTGTTCTCGTTGTTTTTCTTGCTGTTCTGGTTGTTCTTGTTGTTCTCGTTGTTCTCGTTGTTCTCGTTGTTCTCGTTGTTCTCGTTGTTCTCGTTGTTCTTGTTGTTCTTGTTGTTCTTGTTGTTCTTGTTGTTCTTGTTGTTCTTGTTGTTCTTGTTGTTCTTGTTGTTCTTGTTGTTCTTGTTGTTCGTGTTGTTCTTGTTGTTATTGTTGCTCTTGTTGCTCTTGTTGCTGTTGTTGTTCTTGTTGTTCTGGTTGTTGATGTTCTTGTTGTTCATGTTGTTGTTGTTCTTTTTGTTCTTGTTGTTGTTGTTGTTGTTGTTCTGGTTGATGATGTTCTTGTTGTTCATGTTGTTGTTGTTCTTGATGTTCTTGTTGTTCTTGTTGTTCTTGTTGTTCTTTTTGTTCTTGGTGTTCTTGGTGTTCTTGTTGTTCTTGTTGTTCTTGCTGTTCTTGTTGTTCTTGTTGTTCTTGTTGTTCATGTTGTTCTTGTTGTTCTTGTTGTTCTTGTTGTTCTTGTTGTTCTTGTTGTTCTTGTTGTTCTTGTTGTTCTTGTTGTACTTGTTGTTCTTGTTGTTCTTGTTGTTCTTGTTGTTCTTGTTGTTCTTGTTGTTCTTGTTGTTCTTGTTGTTCTTGTTGTTCTTGTTGTTCTTGTTGTTCTTGTTGTTCTTGTTGTTCTTGTTGTTCTTGTTGTTCTTGTTGTTCTTGTTGTTCTTGTTGTTCTTGTTGTTCTTGTTGTTCTTGTTGTTCATGTTGTTCTTGTTGTTCTTCTTGTTGTTGTTCTAGTTGTCCTTGTTGTTGTTGTTCTGGTTGTTCTTGTTGTTCCGGTTGTTCTTGTTGTTCTTGTTGTTCTTGCTGTTCATGTTGTCTTGTTGTCCTTGTTGTTCTAGTTGTTCTTGTTGTTCTTGTTGTTCTTGTTGTTCTTGTTGTTGTTGTTCTAGTTGTTCTTGTTGTTGTTGTTCTGGTTGATCTGGTTGTTCTTGTTGTTCTTGTTGGTCCGGTTGTTCATGTTGTTGTTCTTGTTGTTGTTGTTGTTCTTATTTCTGTTGTTGTTTTTATTGTTTTTCTTGCTGTTCTTGTTCTTGTTGTTCTTGTTGTTCTTGTTGCTCTTGTTGATCTTGTTGTTCTTGTTGTCCTGTCGTTCTTGTTGCTCTTGTTGCTTTTGTTGCTCTTGTTGCTGTTGTTGTTCTTGTTGTTCTGGTTGTTGATGTTCTTCTTGTTCATGTTGTTGTTGATCTTGTTGTTCTTGTTGTTCTTGTTGTTCTTGTTGTTCTTGGTGTTCTTGTTGTTCTTGTTGTTCTAGTTGTTGTAGTTGTTGTTCTTGTTGTTGTTCTTGTTGTTCTTCTTGTTGTTCTTGTTGTTCTTGTTCTCCTTCTTGTTGTTCTTGTTGTTCTTCTTGTTGTTCTTGTTGTTCTCCTTGTTGTTCTTGTTGTTCTTGTTGATCTTGTTGTTGTTGTTGTTCTAGTTGTTGTTGTTGTTGTTCTTGTTGTTCATGTTGTTGTTGTTCTTTTTGTTCTTGTTGTTGTTGTTGTTGTTGTTCTGGTTGTTGATGTTCTTGTTGTTCATGTTGTTGTTGTTCTTGATGTTCTTGTTGTTCTTGTTGTTCTTGTTGTTCTTTTTGTTCTTGGTGTTCTTGGTGTTCTTGTTGTTCTTGTTGTTCTAGTTGTTGTTGTTGTTGTTGTTGTTGTTGTTCTTGTTGTTGTTCTCGTTGTTCCCGTTGTTCTCGTTGTTCTCGTTGTTCTTGCTGTTCTTTTTGCTCTTGTTGTTCTTGTTGTCCTTGTTGTTGTTGTTGCTGTTGTTGTTCTTGTTGTTCATGTTGTTGTTGTTCTGGTTGATGTTGTTGTTCTTGTTCTTGTTTTTCTTGTTGTTCTTGTTGTTCTTGTTGCTCTTGTTGTTCTTGTTGCTCTTGTTGCTCTTGTTGTTGTTCTTGTTGTTCTTGTTTTTGTTGTTCATGCGGTTCTTGTTGTTGTTGCTCTTGCTGTTCTTGTTCTTGTTGTCCTTGTTGTTCTTTCTGTTCTTGTTGTTCTTGTTGTTGTTGTTGTTGTTCTTGCTGTTCTTGTTGTAGATGTTGTTCTTGTTGTTCTTGTTGTTCTTGTTGTTCTTGTTGTTATTGTTGCTCTTGTTGCTCTTGTTGTTCTTGCTGTTCTGGTGGTTCATGCTGTTCTGTTTGTTCTTGTTGTTCTCGTTGTTCTCGTTGTTCTCGTTGTACTCGTTGTTCTCGTTGTTCTTGTTGTTCTTGTTGTTCTTGTTGTTCTTGTTGTTGTTGTTGTTGTTGTTCTTGTTGTTCTTGTTGTTCTTGTTGTTGTTGTTGTTCTTGTTGTTGTTGTTGTTGTTCTTGTTGTTGTTCTAGTTGTTCTTGTTGTTCTTGTTGTTCCGGTTGTTCTTGTTGTTCTTTTTGTTCCGGTTGTTCTTGTTGTTCTTGTTGTTCTTGTTGTTCTTGTTGTTCTTGTTGTTCTTGTTGTTTTTGCTGTTCATGTTGTTCTTGTTGTTCTTCTTGTTGTTGTTCTAGTTGTCCTTGTTGTTGTTGTCCTTATTGTTCTTGTTGTTGTTGTCCTTGTTGTTCTTGTTGTGCTTGTTGTTCTTATTGATCTTGTTGTTCTTGTTGTTCTTGTTGCTCTTGTTGTTCTTGTTGCTCTTGTTGTTCTTGTTGTTGTTCTTGTTGTTCTTGTTGTTGTTGTTCATGCGGTTCTTGTTGTTGTTGCTCTTGCTGTTCTTGTTCTTGTTGTCCTTGTTGTTCTTTCTGTTCTTGTTGTTCTTGTTGTTGTTGTTGTTGTTGTTCTTGCTGTTATTGTTGTAGATGTTGTTTTTGTTGATCTTGTTGTTCTTGTTCTTCTTGTTGTTCTTGTTGTTGTTCTTGTTGTTGTTGTTGTTGTTCTTGCTGTTCTTGTTGTAGTTGTTGTTGCTGTCCTTGTTATTGTTGTAGTTCTTGATGTTCTTGTTGTTCTTGTTGTTCTTGTTGTTCTTGTTGTTCTTGTTGTTCTTGTTGTTATTGTTGATCTTGTTGTTCTTGTTGTTCTTGTTGCTCTTGTTGTTCTTGTTGTTCTTGTTGTTCTTCTTGCTGTTCTGGTTGTTCTTGTTGTTCTCGTTGTTCTCGTTGTTCTCGTTGTTCTCGTTGTTCTCGTTGTTCTCGTTGTTCTTGTTGTTCTTGTTGTTCTTGTTGTTCCTGTTGTTCTTGTTGTTCTTGTTGTTCTTGTTGTTCTTGTTGTTCTTGTTGTTCTTGTTGTTATTGTTGCTCTTGTTGCTCTTGTTGCTGTTGTTGTTCTTGTTGTTCTGGTTGTTGATGTTCTTGTTGTTCATGTTGTTGTTGTTCTTTTTGTTCTTGTTGTTGTTCTGGTTGTTGATGTTCTTGTTGTTCATGTTGTTGTTGTTCTTGATGTTCTTGTTGTTCTTGTTGTTCTTTTTGTTCTTGGTGTTCTTGGTGTTCTTGTTGTTCTTGTTGTTCTAGTTGTTATTGTTGTTGTTGTTGTTGTTGTTCTTGTTGTTCTCGTTGTTTTTCTTGCTGTTCTGGTTGTTCTTGTTGTTCTCGTTGTTCTCGTTGTTCTCGTTGTTCTCTTTGTTCTCGTTGTTCTCGTTGTTCTTGTTGTTCTTGTTGTTCTTGTTGTTCTTGTTGTTCTTGTTGTTCTTGTTGTTCTTGTTGTTCGTGTTGTTCTTGTTGTTATTGTTGCTCTTGTTGCTCTTGTTGCTGTTGTTGTTCTTGTTGTTCTGGTTGTTGATGTTCTTGTTGTTCATGTTGTTGTTGTTCTTTTTGTTCTTGTTGTTGTTGTTGTTGTTGTTCTGGTTGTTGATGTTCTTGTTGTTCATGTTGTTGTTGTTCTTGATGTTCTTGTTGTTCTTGTTGTTCTTGTTGTTCTTTTTGTTCTTGGTGTTCTTGGTGTTCTTGTTGTTCTTGTTGTTCTAGTTGTTGTTGTTGTTGTTGTTGTTGTTGTTGTTCTTGTTGTTGTTCTCGTTGTTCTTGTTGTTCTTTTTGCTCTAGTTGTTCTTGTTGTCCTTGTTGTTGTTGTTGCTGTTGTTGTTCTTGTTGTTCATGTTGTTGTTGTTCTGGTTGATGTTGTTGTTCTTGTTCTTGTTTTTCTTGTTGTTCTTGTTGTTCTTGTTGCTCTTGTTGTTCTTGTTGCTCTTGTTGTTCTTGTTGTTGTTCTTGTTGTTCTTGTTGTTGTTGTTCATGCGGTTCTTGTTGTTGTTGCTCTTGCTGTTCTTGTTCTTGTTGTCCTTGTTGTTCTTTCTGTTCTTGTTGTTCTTGTTGTTGTTGTTGTTGTTCTTGCTGTTCTTGTTGTAGATGTTGTTCTTGTTGTTCTTGTTGTTCTTGTTGTTCTTGTAGATCTTGTTGTTGTTGTTGTTCTTGTTGTTGTTGTTGTTGTTCTTGTTGTTGTTGTTGTTGTTGTTCTAGTTGTTCTTGTTGTAGTTGTTCTGGTTGTTCTTGTTGTTCTTGTTGTTCCGGTTGTTCTTGTTGTTCTTGTTGTTCCGGTTGTTCTTGTTGTTCTTGTTCTTGTTGTTCTTGTTGTTCTTGTTGTTCTTGTTGTTCTTGCTGTTCACGTTGTCTTGTTGTCCTTGTTGTTGTAGTTGTTCTTGTTGCTCTTGTTGTTCTTGCTGTTCTGGTTGTTCTTGCTGTTCTGGTGGTTCATGCTGTTCTGGTTGTTCTTGTTGTTCTCGTTGTTCTCGTTGTTCTCGTTGTACTCGTTGTTCTCGTTGTTCTCGTTGTTCTTGTTGTTCTTGTTGTTGTTGTTGTTGTTGTTCTTGTTGTTCTTGTTGTTCTTGTTGTTCTTGTTGTTGTTGTTGTTCTTGTTGTTGTTGTTGTTGTTGTTGTTCTTGTTGTTGTTCTAGTTGTTCTTGTTGTTGTTGTTCTGGTTGTTCTTGTTGTTCTTGTTGATCCGGTTGTTCTTGTTGTTCTTTTTGTTCCGGTTGTTCTTGTTGTTCTTGTTGTTCTTGTTGTTCTTGTTGTTCTTGTTGCTCTTGTTGTTCTTGTTGTTCTTGTTGTTCTTGTTGTTGTTGTTCTAGTTGTCCTTGTTGTTGTTGTTCTGGTTGTTCTTGTTGTTCTTGTTCTTCCGGTTGTTCTTGTTGCTCTTGTTCTTGTTGTTCTTGTTGTTCTTGCTGTTCATGTTGTTCTAGTTGTTCTTGTTGTTCTTGTTGTTCTTATTGTTGTTGTTCTAGTTGTTCTCGTTGTTGTTGTTCTGGTTGTTCTTGTTGTTCTTGTTGTTCTTGTTGTTCTTGTTGTTCTTGTTGTTCTTGTTGTTCTTGTTGTTCTTGTTGTTCTTGTTGTTCTTGTTGTTCTTGTTGTTCTTGTTGTTCTTGTTGTTCTTGTTGTTCTTGTTGTTCTTGTTGTTCTTGTTGTTCTTGTTGTTCTTGTTGTTCTTGTTGTTCTTGTTGTTCTTGTTGTTCTTGTTGTTCTCGTTGTTCTTTTTGTTGTTTTTCTAGTTGTTATTGTTGTTCTTGTTGTTCTTGTTGTTGTTGTTGTTCTTGCTGTTCTTGTTGTAGTTGTTGTTGTTGTCCTTGTTGTTGTTGTAGTTCTTGTTGTTCTTGTTGCTCTTGTTGTTCTTGTTGTCCTTGTTGTTCTTGTTGTTCGTCTTTTCTTGTTGTTTTTGTTGATCTTGTTCTTCTTGTTCTTCTTGTTGTTCTTGTTGTTCTTGTTGTTCTCCTTGCTGTTCTGGTTGTTCTTGCTGTTCTGGTGGTTCATGCTGTTCTGGTTGTTCTTGTTGTTCTCGTTGTTCTCGTTGTTCTCGTTGTACTCGTTGTTCTCGTTGCTCTTGTTGTTCTTGTTGTTCTTGTTGTTCTTGTTGTTGTTGTTGTTGTTGTTGTTGTTCTTGTTGTTCTTGTTGTTGTTGTTGTTGTTGTTGTTGTTCTTGTTGTTGTTGTTGTTGTTCTTGTTGTTGTTCTAGTTGTTCTTGTTGTTGTTGTTCTGGTCGTTCTTGTTGTTCTTGTTGATCCGGTTGTTCTTGTTGTTCTTTTTGTTCCGGTTGTTCTTGTTGTTCTTGTTGTTCTTGTTGTTCTTGTTGTTCTTGTTGTTCTTGTTGTTCTTGTTGTTTTTGCTGTTCATGTTGTTCTTGTTGTTCTTCTTGTTGTTGTTCTAGTTGTCCTTGTTGTTGTTGTCCTTGTTGTTCTTGTTGTTGTTGTCCTTGTTGTTCTTGTTGTGCTTGTTGTTCTTATTGATCTTATTGTACTTGTTGTTCTTGTTGCTCTTGTTGTTCTTGTTGCTCTTGTTGTTCTTGTTGTTGTTCTTGTTGTTCTTGTTGTTGTTGTTCATGCGGTTCTTGTTGTTGTTGCTCTTGCTGTTCTTGTTCTTGTTGTCCTTGTTGTTCTTTCTGTTCTTGTTGTTCTTGTTGTTGTTGTTGTTGTTCTTGCTGTTATTGTTGTAGATGTTGTTTTTGTTGATCTTGTTGTTCTTGTTGTTCTTGTTGTTGTTCTTGTTGTTGTTCTTGTTGTTGTTGTTGTTGTTCTTGCTGTTCTTGTTGTAGTTGTTGTTGCTGTCCTTGTTATTGTTGTAGTTCTTGTTGTTCTTGTTGTTCTTGTTGTTCTTGTTGTTCTTGTTGTTCTTGTTGTTCTTGTTGTTATTGTTGATCTTGTTGTTCTTGTTGTCCTTGTTGTTCTTGTCGTTCTAGTTGCTCTTGTTGCTTTTGTTGCTCTTGTTGCTGTTGTTGTTCTTGTTGTTCTGGTTGTTGATGTTCTTGTTGTTCATGTTGTTGTTGATCTTGTTGTTCTTGTTGTTCTTGTTGTTCTTGTTGTTCTTGTTGTTCTTGTTGTTCTTGTTGTTCGTGTTGTTCTTGTTGTTCTTGTTGTTCTTGTTGTTCTTGTTGTTCTTGTTGTTCTTGTTGTTCTTGTTGTTCTTGTTGTTCTTGTTGTT